>NC_059298.1:505000-520000 GCF_017591435.1 Portunus trituberculatus
CTTATGTGAAAGGAGCTGGTGTGTGTGTGTGTGTGTGTGTGTGTGTGTGTGTGTGTGTGTGTGTGTGTGTGTGTGTGTGTGTGTGTGTGTGTGTGTGTGTGTGTACATGTGACGGCCTGTGTTAGAGAAGCGTCACATCCAGAAACTTCCTTGCCCAGATGGTGCTGAAAGCGTCACACCCACTCCCTTCATCACCGCCTCCCGCTTTGTGATATCCGACAATAGCGATTTTTCACTTCTATGTCGCTCTCCCGGCATCCAGACACTCAGACGGGCCCCTTCTACCTCTTGAGAGGGCTGGAGGAGCAGTTTATCGGTGGGAGGTGCGGCCATGGGACCAGGGGCAGTGGTCGGAGGGTTTGGGAAGCGGCCGGGAGGTTTTAATCTCAATATAATCCTTCTTTTGATGCTCAGTTGTTCGTGCGCGCGGTTGTGTTGCCACACTGAGTGTTAAGAATTCTTAATAGTGCACTTCCTGGTTCGCTATTCATCAAAACTTGAGTCATTTTCCGGCAGGGTCTGCGCCATGGGGGTCCCAGGCCGCCCTAGTGGTGCACGTAGCGTGACGGGGGCGGCGGTGGCCAGACGCCGCCCGGGAAGTGCTTGGCAACACAATAGTTACACCAACCATAAAATTGGCATCACAGTTTGTGTACAAGCCGTGTTTCGTTTTCCGCTATTCTTTTTACTGGCAGGAGGTCTCCTGCTCGCCCCCGACAACCCTTGTCCTCCTACCTTGGTTCTGCAGAGGCTGCGTTTCCAGAGCCTCCGCTGCATTAGGCAGTTAAAACAGAGGGAGGGAGGCACCGTCAGGGCGGTTCAGTTTCTATCTAAATCAACAAAAAGTTCGACAAACAGAATATTGTTTGCTGGATTAATTTCGATCAAAGAGGAGCTTCTCGTGGCAGTCACTTCGTGTTAGGTGCGCCTCATATCAAACCGGATTTTTAGATCCAATTTCAATGAGTCTTCCTTTACTCAAGTCTGGTTTTATATTATTCTCCACTTTCCATCATTCCCGCCCTGCGTTACGCCCTCTCCTCTCCATCGTCACACATCCGCTCGTCACACCCGCCTGCCTCAGTTTCTGCACGCCCATCCCCCCACTGGGTATCAAAGTGGCATTTCGACTGCTTGTTATAGGGCACAACCCACACTCTCCCGCCATGTTTATATATCCTTCTCCCTCCAGCTGGGCCTCACGCTGCTGCCGCTGACCCAGCCTGACCCGCTCCCTCCCGGAAAGAGGCGTGTTCCGTCCCCATGTTTGCTTGTTGCGTCACCAGAACACAACCGGAAAGATCATGCAGCATAAATCCTGTGCACAAGTGATTCATGGACCATATTTCCATATTACTGAACGAGAACGAATGCGGTAAGGATATTCAGGATATAGATGATGCCTGGATGCATACTATTTGTATACCGTTTATGGGGAATCAAGAATCATCAAGCATTACTGAGCTTGTTTTTGTTTTGATTGAACACACACACACACACACACACACACACACACACACACACACACACACACACACACACACACACACACACACACACACACACACACACACACACACACACACACACACACACACACACACACACACACACACACACACACACATATATATATATATATATATATATATATATATATATATATATATATATATATATATATATATATATATATATATATATATATATATATATATATTGATATTTTCTGTTCTGTTTTTCCTATGTTATTCAGTGTCTTCCGGGGCGTGCACCGACAGACTCGGACCCATCTCACCTGTGATCAGGGAAGAGGAGCGTGGAACAGAGGCGAGAGCCAGTTAGTGGAAGCATGACCGAAAACTGATGCGTTCCTTTGCTGACGAGAAAACAGCCTGACCCGCGTCGCTGTGATTAAAGACTGACACGAATTCGCAGAAAGTGGGGATCAACTTTCTCGCCGCGGCAGAGTGCGTGACTCCACGATTATTGTTGCTATTACTCAGGCGTTGCCTTTGAGGGTGGCTTACTTGCAAGGAAATTACTTTGTACAGAAGATAATACACCACAAAAGGAAGAAAATGGAGCAGGGTTGGAAAACGCTCGTATTTATTAAAGGAGTCGAGAGAGTCAATGGAATGATATCCGGTGTAAGTGTCTGGTTCCAGTTTACAAGCGGTGAAGTGAATACAAGCACTGGTTTATTATATACGGAATGACAGCCTGGCAGGAGGAAACTCACTGCCTGAGGAATATGTGAGCTGCCCTTTTTTTTTTTTTTTCCACATGTCTCTTTCTCTCTTCCTCCTCAATTTTTCCCCAAAGACTCGTACACGCAGAAAATTTGTCTCCATTCATATTCAAATGCTGTCTTGCATACATTACCGGGCCGATACCGGGACGGGGCGATACACGGAACCGGCCGGATTTATAACGAATAATGGTGGATCCTCGCGCGGTGGGCGGGCGGGGAGCTTGTGGGGCGGCGAGGATGGGGATGAAGCATTTCCTCTTTATTATATATTTTAACCACGCTCAGCATTGCCCTCCCTGACTCTCTCTCTCTCTCTCTCTCTCTCTCTCACACACACACACACACACACACACACACACACACACACACACACACACACACACACACACACACACACACACACACACACACACACACACACACACACACACACACACACACACACACTGACTGTCCCATTTCTCCCGCCATGTCCCCCGCCCGCCACACAGGACAGGGGCATCAATTCTGGTAATCTCCCTGCTCAAACAACTGACGATCGGTGCTACAAAGTGGTTCGGGTCGCCTCAGAAGCGGCTTCCAATACCTTTTACTTAACCCGGCGCCCTCCCCTCCCCCGCTCCCCGGTAACCTGATCCTCCGGCACGGCAGACGGGCGGCGGCATCCTCCTGTGTGGTCGATTTCCCGCCTTCGCTACCGCCATCGTCGCTACCGCTACTGCACCGTCTTCCTCCTCCTCCTTCTCCTTCTCCTTTTCCTCCTCCTCTTGTGTGCTTGAGAGGGCGTCTTTTGCAAAAATTAAAAAGAAAAAAAAATTGTTTAAAACTCTAACTGGTTTGTGTGTGTGTGTGTGTGTGTGTGTGTGTGTGTGTGTGTGTGTGTGTGTGTGTGTGTGTGTGTGTGTGTGTGTGTGCATGGCAAGGTACAGATAATTTTGGGGTGGTTTGTAGCCATAATGTTGGTACTACGTACACGCCTTGCTTATTTCCTCCCTTCCCATCCTCTCTTTTCCTTTTCCCTCCCCTCCCTTCCTCTGGTTTCTTGTGTGTGTGTGTGTGTGTGTGTGTGTGTGTGTGTGTGTGTGTGTGTGTGTTATGGTAGATGATGTTAATGAAATATACTGGAATGGGAGCATGTTATGTTTGTTGTTCTTGGCATCTTGTTGTGTTGCTTATATTGTTGTTATTATTGTTTTTTGTTTTTGTTTTTTGTTGTTATTACTGGTGGTGGTATGGTGTTGCTGCTGTTACTCACTGTTTTCCTGTTACCATTATCATTATCGTCACCATCACTGTGCACTGAGTGGTGGCGGAGCAGCGTCCCATCCCACCAACCACACAGCATGCTCGGTAGTGCCTGGGTATCGCTGCCTGCTGCCCTATACTCGCTGCCCCCTCACCGCTCACCGCTCACCGCTCACCACGCACCGCACACCGACGCAATTACTCCACAGATAATGTATGTAGCGACTCCCGGGAAATAATTGATTAAAGCGCGTCAATATTTCTCATTTAATTAGCGTGTTTATCCCCTTTAATTAACCTCCATCGTAGCAAGATCTCGCAATTATGGCCTCGTAATGACCCCTGCCGGCACCACCGGGGCTAATTACACCAGTAGTTACCTAATTACACCTGAATGGGGCCATGAATTACCTTTGACAGTCTCGTTACTCAGTGGCTCAAGAGAATTTGTCTCAAAGGAGTCCTGTGTGCTAATTCCGTGTTGTTTATGTTGTACCTAGAGAAAGTGAGGAGCCTGGGGGAGAACCATGGGAATTATTGCAGGAGGAAAAAACAACCTTCTGAAAGTGCTGAGAAAATGTGCTAAAAAAAATTGAGGGAAGGAAGGGATAATCGTGGATAAATGTCAACGTAAAAAAAAAAAATTAAAAGCTGTGAAAACGACAGTGAAAGTTATATATAAAAAAAGATGAATATATCAGAGAAACCATATTAAGGAAGGATGCTCAAATAGACAGTTTAAAAAAAAAAAAAAAGAAAAGCCAATGAGATAGATACCTGGAATAAGACATCAATAAAATAAGAAGTAAAGAAAGTCATGTTTTGATACTATATTCATCTTTGATTTCTTAATGCAGAATTTTATAAACGCTGCTAAGATGCTGCACGTATCTATCGCTTAATCGTAGAATTATGTTTTTGCTGACAGTAAGCTTCAAGAAACAGGAAGATAATACGAGAGAGATGAGTGCATTAGAACATCTTAACACACACACACACACACACACACACACACACACACACACACACACACACACACACACACACACACACACACACACACACACACACACACACACGGGCAGGGACGGACAGACGAAAAGACAGGGCGGCAGGCGGGGAGAGACAGACATACGTACAAAAAGAGGCGGCGGGCGTGATAGAGAAGGGAGGGCTGGCGGCGTAACTCAAGGTAATGACAGGGTGCAGGTGACGCCGCGCAGATACGAATTAAGGTGTGCTCCAGGTGTGATGGTGGGGCTGTGTGTGTGTGTGTGTGTGTGTGTGTGTGTGTGTGTGTGTGTGTGTGTGTATAGTAACGGTATGCTTCCTTCCTTATCTCTTATACATACTACTATCACGACAGCTGTTACTACCACCACCACCACCACCACCACCTCCATCACTACCTCTACCCGTACTACCTGTGTGGCCCATAAGCTGCCGGAGTAATTATTGAGTACATAAGGAGGGAGTCGGCATTAAGCCCTTCCATCGCCAGCCAGAACCGCTCATGCAAGCCCCGGCAGACCTGTTCACCTCCTGCCAAGCCCACGTCCACCCTGCCGTCTTCCTCCTCTGCAGCACTACGTAAGCACTCCTCTCAGCTTGCTACTGTCCTCTGCCTCTCTGTCTATCTGTCTGTCTGTCTGTATGTATGTATGTATGTGTGTCTGTTTTCGCCCTTTTGTCTTTTATCAATATTGATGGTGGTGGTGGTGGTGGTGGTGGTTGGGGTAGTGGTGGTGATGGTGGTGGTGCTTTATAATTTTGTTTGTGTTGTTGTTGTTGTTGTTGTTGTTATTTTGTGAAGTATTTCTTTTCTTCCTTACTCTTTATTTATTTCCTTTCTTCTTTTTCTTTTTTTTCTTTTTCTTTTGTTTTTATATTTCTACTTTATTTTCTTTCTTTTTCTTTCTCCATTTTTCTTTTCTTCTCCTTTTCTCCTTTTCCTTCTCCTCTTCCTCCTCCTCCTTCTTCTTTTCTTCTTCTTCTTCTTCTTCTTCTTCTTCTTCTTCTTCTTCTTATTATTATTATTATTATTATTATTATTATTATTATTATTATTATTATTATTATCATCATTATTATCATCATTATTATTATATTTTTCTTTTTCATTTCTTCCTTTTTCCCTCTCTATATTTTTTCTCACCATATTTACAAATAATCAATAAGTTCAAAAATTCATATTATTCTTACTCGAAAAAACATCATAGTAAATTCACACACACACACACACACACATGCCTTGCCTTGCCTTGTGTGTGTGTGTGTGTGTGTGTGTGTGTGTGTGTGTGTGTGTGTGTGTTCTGTTTTGGTTTGTAGGTGGTCCGGCGGCGCTGTTTTGCTGGTTTACTGGATTGGTTGGGTGTCAACTTTGCGGCAGATGAGGAGAGAGAGAGAGAGAGAGAGAGAGAGAGAGAGAGAGAGAGAGTGTGTGTGTGTGTGTGTGTGTGTGCGCAGTGGCCGAGGAGCTGTGTGACCCCCTTCATTACCTATCGTTGACCTCCTGCTGGACCGAGCGATATCCACACCTTTTCTTTATCTTCCTCCTCCTCCTCCTCCTCCTCCTCCTCCTCCTCCTCCTCCTCCTCCTCCTCCTCCTCCTCCTCCTCCTCCTCCTCCTCCTCTTCCTCCTTCTCGACCTTAGACCCTCTTCTCTTGCTTTTCCTTCTTTTCCTCTTCCTCGACCCTAACACCTCTTGCTTCTCCTCTTCTTCCCTCTTCCTCCTCTTTCTTTTTCCTCTCCTCCCTCACTCCTTTCTTCTTATTCTCCTCATCTTACTCTTTTCTATTCCTAATTATCTTCTTTTTCTTTTCCTCTTTTCTCTTTCTTCTTTTCTCTTTTGTTTTGTCTTTTTTCCTTTTTTCCTTCTTTTCTTTCTCCTCCTCCTTCTCCTCTTTTCCTTCTTTTTTCGGCTTCTTCTCTTTTCTCTCTTCTCCTTCTTCACCTCTTCTCTTTTTTCCTATCTTCTTGTCTATCTTCTTCTTCTTCTTCTTCTTCTTCTTCTTCTTCTTCTTCTTCTTCTTCTTCTTCTTCTTCTTCTTCTTCTTCTTCTTCTTCTTCTTCTTCTTCTTCTTCTTCTTCTTCTTCTTCTTCTTCTTCTTCTTCTTCTTCTTCTTCTCCTCTTCTCCTCCTCCTCCTCCTCCTCCTCCTCTGATGGAATTAAGCTCTTAACTGCTGTAATGGTGTTCACGCATTTTATGTATTTCTTCTTCGCATTTCATGATTACTTGCATTTTTATTTATTTCAGTTTTTTTTTGGTAGGACAATGTTTTCATCTTTGTAACCGCTCTCTCTCTCTCTCTCTCTCTCTCTCTCTCTCTCTCTCTCTCTCTCTCTCTCTCTCTCTCTCTCTCTCTCTCTCTCTCTCTCTCTCTCTCTCTCTCTCTCTCTTGGACCTAACCGTAAATGTATTTTTTTTTCTATTTCAACCTTCAATTAACCGTAATCCGGCCCTTAACGATAAGCATTACGGGAAATATACCTGTCGTTCCGCGAGATATGAACTGAGTCCGCCACCGGCAATGGAGGGCGCGGCGTAGGTTGCCTGACCTAATCGCTGCATTCTGCTTTTGTATATTTTTATATTCAGATTCTTACACATACTTTAATTTTCCTCTTCTCCTCCTTTCTTCCTTCCCTCTTGATCTCGTTCACTTTTTCCACAATCTCAACGACAAAAACTCGCATTTGATCTGTAATCTTTTTCTTCTTGAGTTTTTCTGTTCATCAGTCCAAATGACCTGGAGGAACTTGGACTGGTCGGCGGGACGGTTTGCTGCCTCTCTGCTGCGTACGAGCCTTGATTAGCCTTGACACACGCCTGGACGGGACAAGCATGTTCTACGTGATATTTATATCTTTAGAACACACATCTTTTGAGCATCTCAGGAGACGATGGACTAGGCGAGACAGGAGCTGATGCCACCGCTGCGTTGCTCTGCTCTTTATATGCCGGTTTTCATATCCCAAAATTCGGTTCCTCTTTATCTGAAAGGAAAAAATGATGGTAAATAGCAGAGTCATTTGCCTTACTGCAAGTCTCTGCTGCCTTTGGGAGACCTTCACTGACCCCTGTCCACATTCCTCTCCGGCACTCCCGCTGTTGCTTCATCACATTTGTTGTAATCGTCACATATAATGAAAATTATTTAAAAATGAGTGATAAAAAATAAGTTATTGTTGGCAGCTGCGTCCACTAATACCAGAGTGTTTTGAAAATATATTAGTCAGACAAACAGGCAGACAACAATATCGTGCCTTTTTGGTGTGGCAGCTACCGACCGCTTTGTGTGCCTGCCAAGGCATCTTACCAGACACCGTGTCCCTAATCACAATTTGGGCTCCACGCCAGCTTCCTCCTTACACGCACACACACACACACACACACACACACACACACACACACACACACACACACACACACACACACACACACACACACACACACACACACACACACACACACACACACACACACACACACACACACACACACACACACACACACACACACACACACTCTCTCTCTCTCTCTCTCTCTCTCTCTCTCTCTCTCTCTCTCTCTCTCTCTCTCTCTCTCTCTCTCTCTCTCTCTCTCTCTCTCTCTCTGTGTGTGTGTGTGTGTGTGTGTGTGTGTGTGTGTGTGTGTGTGTGTGTGTGTTATTTTGCTGGTTGCTGAAGCCTGTCTGTCTTCCCAGTCGGACATCTTTTCGAGTTGTTCCTATGTCTGCCACAATCTCTCCCTTCCACCCTCCCCTCAAACACCCAGAAAAAAAAAAAGGAAAAAAATAGAAAACTTGTGTCTTATTGTGCCCTTAGGATTACGTACAGTATGGGAGGGGCGTCCTTTGACAAGGGCACATGAGTTTCCAAAAGAACTGTCACAAGCTGTTGAATGGCTGCCGAGTGTTGGGCAAGGGGAAGGTAAAAATCCCCTTGTGTTGAATCAAGTTTTAATCCTCACTCTATCAATGCTGCCTCACTCCATTCTGGTCCGATTCTCTGGCTGAAAAAGCGAGGGAGCCTTGAATTGTGGGTACCGGCAGAAAGCAAACAAGATATGGTCGTGGTGCACAGGCTCAACATGCTGTGGTAGAACGACCTGATGTTATATACAACAAGCGTGGCCTCAGGTGATGTACTATCAACCATTTGCGCTTCGAACACATTCTTGTCGGAAGAAGTAGTAAGCAATCTTGCTTTGCAGCTCCGGTAATGCGACACAACAGTTCCTCCGCCCCGAGGTCTTGATGTGTCATGCAGCTTGTCTCTGTGACAGTAATCTCCTGGCCCACAACCTGAGTCTCTTCCTCTCTGCTCATACACGCGCTGCGGCCAGATCGTTCATGCGGGGAGGCCAGGGGTTGGGACGTGCCGGTGAGGTTGAAGGACGTTGAGAAAGCAATTCGACGGACGTGAGAAAGACCATGACGGAAGTTTTTTTCCCAAGAGGTTTGTCTGACCGCTGCTCTGCAAAAGGGCGTGCGGGAATCGAGCGGTTTCTCCTGTTTCCTCCCTTGTCTGTCCGCTAGCGCCGGGCAAAGTTATACATGCCATGGGAGACAATGAACGTTATAATCTCTATTAAATACTGACCACTCGTATAAACATGATTTATATTGCAATATTGTAAAAGAATCTAAAGGAAACTGAATCATGTCGGTGAAAATTAATTTCTTGTGAAGTATATGCACACTAATCGCCAGGTGCATTAAAGCGATGATGGACGGAAGGACGGATGAGCGAACAGATTCAGACCGGACGACCCGTTAATGGCACGCTACCGTTAGTGCAACCTTCGTCACCTGCTCGAGTGGCGGCCAGTGTTGACCCAAGCACAGGTGCACCAGACGCAGTGTCACGGTTACATTTCCAATGTGCATTGTTGGCTCTTCACAGTTTCTCCTGTCAGTCACAGAATGTTCTCTGCCCCACTTTCCTGCACCCCAGCCACGCCTACACCACCGCCATAACTCCCATGCACGCCCCCGCTCCTGCAAGCGCTCCTTACTCCTGGGTATTTGTTCACGACATTACGTCTAAATGGTTTGAGATTCTTTATCATGCGCTAAAGAATCACGCATCGCTGCGGTTATGGAAACACACATACCCTGCAGATGTTAAAAACACACACACACACACACACACACACACACACACACACACACACACACACACACACACACACACACACACACACACACACACACACACACACACACACACACACACACACACACACACACACACAAAGTTAATTAAGACCAACTACCTGCGAGTCCACTAAGTGCACGTCGCCGCTGCTGTTCTGCTGGGAAAGGGGAGCCTTGCCGTCCAGGTGTGTTGCCCCGGGCAGGTGGGAAGGTGGTGGTGGGGAGTGAGAGGAAGGGAGGAGGCACAGACCACGGGAGTTTGCAGGCATCACTTTGCCGTCCCTCCATTCTCCCTACACACACACACACACACACACACACACACACACACACACACACACACACACACACACACACACACACACACACACACACACACACACAGAGAGAGAGAGAGAGAGAGAGAGAGAGAGAGAGAGAGAGAGAGAGAGAGAGAGAGAGAGAGAGAGAGAGAGAGAGAGAGAGAGAGAGAGAGAGAGAATGGGAAGGGAATTTACGTTCTTCTCAAACATATCCTAAAGAAAAAAAAAAGAAATTGATTTTTTTTCCTCACTCTCTGGCGAATCGCGCAATGATTGTTCTTTACTGAATGGAGCAGCCCCACTAACATCATTCGCTCTGTCTTGCGGCCAAAGGATGAATTTAAATGACGATGGCAAGCAGAAATACTCTGACCCTCCTTTTTGGACCTTCGTGTCTACATCTCTGTATTCGTGTAGATTCATTCATGACTATCATAATGAGTCTTAATTTATCTCCTCCTCGGAGCGTGCACTCCTTCATACATATGGTGATTTCCTTCCCAACCCAAGGATAGGAATACTGCGGACCAAATTATCAGAAAACGCAGTTCACTTCCATCTGTAATCTACATTCGTTCCTTGATGAATAACTGGCAGTCTTCAGCCTCTTTCTCACCGTCGGAATGTTGCACCTCTTGCTATCTTCCATAGCTGTTTTCATGCTAACTGTTCTTCTGATCTTCCTAACTGCATGCCTCCCCTCCTCCTGCGGCCTCGCTGCATAAGGCTTTGTTCTTCCTCTCACCTCAACACTGTGTAACTCTCAATCGTTCATACCTTTCTCTGGTAAACTCTGGAACTCCATATCTGCTTCTGTATTTCTAATTTCTTATGAATTTACTTAATTTAAGAGGGAGGTTTCTAGACATTTATTTTTTTTTGGGGGTGGGAGGGGCTAACTTTTGGACTTGCAAGGGAACTGGCAACTTAAAGGTATTTTTTTTTCGTTTAATGTTGCCTTATCTGGTTATCTTTCCCCTCTTACATAAAATGAATATTGTGGGAGCGGGATGTTAATCATTTCATCTGTAAGTTTTCTAAGCCATCTATGTCACTCATACTGTTTGATATACACTGACTTTAATAGGTGCGTTTCTGTGTGTTATCTGTGAAATTGAAAAGAATCCTTTCCCTTGTATTAGTGAATTTTTAAACTTTGCAGCATCTTTCCTTAACAAATTGCTCGTTACACGGATACAATAAACATACCTTTACTGAAAGGCTAAAACCGGACTATTTACCCCGACTGTGAACCGTTATAGTCTTATCTGATAAATGATAATACATTTGTGTTGCCCTAGGCGCGGACACCTTAGCGCTAAACATCAATGCCCAGAGAAAAGTGATAAATAACATCACACCCGCGAGTTATGAACACCAAGACTAATTCAAACTAACACTCAAAATTAAACTTAAATAGTCATCTTTGCCAGTGGGACTTTTACTCGGCCACTTTCATTCTGTACAAACTCCAAGGGGGAAAGAAAACAGCCCTGCCTCGTGTCTCACTTCGAGGTGTAGGGAAGAGGCAAGAAACATTATATTACTCTAGTTTTTCCCTGTTTATATATTTCTACTTTTTATTTCCTTTTTCTTCTTCTTCTTCTTCTTCCCCTCCAGCGGCTCCATCAGCAGTGATCCTTGCCACGCTGCCAAGGTGAAGGTTTTGCTGATGATATGATACGTGTGTGTGTGTGTGTGTGTGTGTGTGTGTGTGTGTGTGTGTGTTCATATCCTTAGAGGGAGAAAGAGAGAGAAAAAAAAGTGCTCCATTGTAGACTGGATGTTGTGAGATCAAGGTTATGGAAAGTTACAATTAATCTTTATGGCGTGTGGTGTCTTCATCTCTCTCTCTCTCTCTCTCTCTCTCTCTCTCTCTCTCTCTCTCTCTCTCTCTCTCTCTCTCTCTTGGTCATTCTAGCGGACGGACAGGCCTGGTGACGTCACAGGCAAAAACAAAGACATGGGAAGATGGATTGCAGGAACAACGCGCCGCTTCTCCTCACGTTCACCTCATGTTCTCACGTTCATCGCCATTTCCACCCGTACGTCCTGTCCTCTCTCTCTCTCTCTCTCTCTCTCTCTCTCTCTCTCTTGGTTTTCTTTTTACGTGATTTTGTCAGTTTCTTTTCTCTTATTTATTTCATGATGTTAATATTTGCATTCTTCGTGACAGGAGAGAGAGAGAGAGAGAGAGAGAGAGAGAGAGAGAGAGAGAGAGAGAGAGAGAGAGAGACTCGTCAATATCGCTTATGTAGGTACCAAAAAAAAAGAAAATAGATATTCATTACAAAAATATCAACGTTCATTATTAGTCCTGAAGTCAACCTTATCTCTCTCTCTCTCTCTCTCTCTCTCTCTCTCTCTCTCTCTCTCTCTCTCTCGTCATCATCCTCGTCTTGTGTTTTCATTTTCCGCGTCATGTTATCACGCCCTGGACATTATTGGCTGGCTTGTCTTCCCTGTTCTCCTCAGTGTTATGTCGCGTCGTCCTCCTCACCATCTCTCCACCTCTCCCTGATCGCGCATGTTTGGGATGTTACACCTTGAAGTTCGCATCGGTTCCTTTCGGTGAGCTTGTGACTCTTCGTTTTCTTCAACATTGTAGAGGGAGGGGGAGAGTGAATGGTGGTGGTGGTGGTGGTGGTGGTGGTGGTGGTGGTGGTGGTGGTTGGGGGCAGTTTGCATAAGAGGAGAAGATAGCAGGAGATATATTGGTTCGTAACAAGGGTATCTGTCTGTTTATCTGTCTGTATAACATTACTTTGGCGGCGAACTGGGTAGAAAACAGGCTCGAGAGAGAGAGAGAGAGAGAGAGAGAGAGAGAGAGAGAGAGAGAGAGAGAGAGAGAGAGAGAGAGAGGATATCAGTCATGGATCATCAGTGTTGTTTACCATAATCCTTCATTAGTACATTGTCTTTTGTCATTACTGGGAGAGAGAGAGAGAGAGAGAGAGAGAGAGAGAGGAACGATGCCCTTGGCCACCACCTCACATGACTGTCAACACAAGCTTATCTTTAATCCTGTGTGATAGTGATGACTCGAACTCCCGGCGGCCATTACAACTACCTTCACCACGCTGGCTGCTGGTGATGCTCTGGCTGGCGACGAACTCATTATCTTCTTGAGTCACTGTGGAAAGAATAAACCGAATGTTTTAGTTTTTCGATAGAAGTGAAAGATATTAACGTAGGTCTCATGTTGCTTGCGGCGGAGATGAGCAAGAATGAGGATTTAATTACTTCCTAAAGGGTTAGTTGTAACGGTTCCAATAAGTAGTATAACAAAGAATGTTCTAGCTAACAATACAGTGGGGAGAATGAAATGTATGGATCGGCTCTCAGCGGCTGAAAGTTATCATGAAAGGTGAAAAGTTGCCCGAGAAGGATTTGTTACATATTTCAGTGCAAAACCGGGACGAACAAATACCCTTGTTTCCAGTATGATTAATAAAAACAAAAGAAAACGTACTAAAAGCTTTTTCACTCGAATTCTACAAAAGACTCGTCAAGTGAGAGAAAGGAAGAAGAAACAGAACATGAGAGAAAAACAAACAGTAGCAGACGTGTTGGCTTTCACTAACCAGTTTGTGATAAGCTACACTATCTAATCTTAAGTAACAGGCGTAGGATGCTGAGGGCGAAGGACACAGAAAACGAGGAAGAGAAGAAGGTGATGCTGGAGGCACGGCAGGTGAGATGGGTAAGACGCCAGCCTCCCACGGCCTGTCGTCAGGTGGTCTCCGGGCTGCGCTTAAACGGCTACTGACGGAACCAGCGCGACACCTGCCCATAATTACGCCGGGAACAGGCTCGTAAAAGTTCTAATAAAATAGGCGGCGGGGCGGCAGGACACCGGTGTCCTGGATAAGGGAAGAATTTCAAGGGAAGCTCAATTCACTGGAATGTTGGTAGAGTCGAGATAATTGGCAGTAGATGAGAGTAATTATGATTAGATGGAGAGAGAGAGAGAGAGAGAGAGAGAGAGAGAGAGAGAGAGAGAGAGAGAGAGAGAGAGAGAGAGAGAGAGAGAATTGGAGTTACAAGACAGTAGATACTCGTAGAAAGGCATGGGGAAAGACACACAGACGAACAGACAACAAATAAGCTAAAAAGTAAATAATTAAAAGATAACTGAATAAATAGGAAAATCACACACACACACACACACACACACACACACACACACACACACACACACACACACACACACACACACACACACACACACACACACACACACACACACACACACAGAAGTAGAGAAGGAGAGACAGGAAAAAAAAATGGACAGACTGGTGGATGCACTGCTGGTCTGGCTGGACTGAGCGATGATTTGATAGTTAGCAGGCCAGGTAAAGGTTAGTGGGCAGGGAGGTGATACAGGTGGAGGTAATGGAGCGAGCGAGGGAGGGAGGAAGTGGATGGGTGGAGAGATAAGGTACGGGGAGGGAGACTAGAGACCGGAGAGAGAGGGAAAAAAAAAGCAAAGAAAAGAAAAGGAGAGGGGTCATGGAGGAGTACAAAGGGTTTGGGCGACAGGAGAGCATGAGAGAACAGGAGGAGGCGGTGCAGGGAACAGGAGGAAGAGGCGAGTTTGACTACTTCCAGCTTCCCCACTGTGTGACCGGCTGCTTCAGAGAGAGAGAGAGAGAGAGAGAGAGAGAGAGAGAGAGAGAGAGAGAGAGATTTAGTACGTGCAAACAAAACTTGATTATTAATGTATAGACAAAAAACCCTTTATGGAAAACGAAAAAAGAAAGAAGCAAAATAGGTGGAAAATATTAAGAGAGAGAGAGAGAGAGAGAGAGAGAGAGAGAGAGAGAGAGAGAGAGAGAGAGAGAGAAATAAGAATAAAAAACAACATCTTTCACGATAAAAAAATATATACACCTTGCAAAAAATAATCAATTAAACTAAAAATAAATAAATAAATAAAACTAAGAAGAAAAAAAATCTGAGAAGCGAACCGACATTTATGTACCAAACCCACTCGCTCCTGCCCTCCCCAGCCTTTGCCCCTTACCCACCCCATT
>NC_059298.1:545000-565000 GCF_017591435.1 Portunus trituberculatus
AAGCAACACGAGAGAGAAAAAAAAAAAAGCCTTGGAGATGCGGGGTATCGATCCCCGTACCTCTCACATGCTAAGCGAGCGCTCTACCATTTGAGCTACATCCCCTAATACTACTTAAATGTCAAGAAAAATTAATTCACACAGATACACACACACACACACACACATACACACACTTCCAATTTGAATGTAAGTTACTACTTGGCTATGGCACGGTAAGGGGATGTAGCTCAAATGGTAGAGCGCTCGCTTAGCATGTGAGAGGTACGGGGATCGATACCCCGCATCTCCAACTACTTTTATTTCACATTTTTATCTGTATTGATTTTATTTTGATGAGTAAAGGCTTCTTCTGAGTTTCCCTAAGTATCATGTTCCTCGTATCCCAGCCTCACTCCAGTATGTGGAGGCACCAGGACTGACCGCCTCGCGAAACGAAATAGTCCTCTTGTAGTCTGATATCTTGCGTACGTATTTCGTAAGTGAAGAATACACAGAGGCTAGAGACACACTTCATGGGTAGCAATGTCATTATTTGTATTTTTCTTATCTTCACTGGAAGCAGCGAAGGATTCACGCCGTACATGGATCAGCCACACCACACCGGAGAGAAAGTGCTGGAGCCTTGTGTTCTGACCGGCTGCTGCTGTCCGTGCTTTAGAGATCAGCTGCAAGCAGTACTATATATTGTATAAATACATTTGCTTCCTACTCGTACTAGACAACCCACCGCTGAATTATACTGATGGTTTTCTCAGGACTGATGATCTTTGATTATTTCTGCTTCACCAGCACTGTTCTTTACATTACCATGACATAAACCTTGGCTACCTCCGCCTGTCCCGCCCTCAGCCATTCTGTTTTTTTTTTTTTTTCTCTTTTTTTTTTCTTTCTCTTGGTTTGCAGGCAGCTGTGGAGTCTTTGTTGCTTGAATGGAAAGAAACTTAATTATTATTATTATTATTATTATTATTATTATTATTATTATTATTATTATTTCTGCAATTATCTTCATTCTTCTACTACTACTACTACTACTACTACTACTACTACTACTACTACTACTACTACTACTACTACTACTACTACTACTACTACTACTACTACTACTACTACTATCACCACCATCATTACCGCCACTGTGTCAAATGTTCAGCGTAATTTTCTTTTTGTATTATCTCTATTTTTCCTGGGCATTGGAAGTGACAGCAATGGTACAGAAGAGATAAGCGTCAGAGAGGAGATGGATACTGAAATAAAGAGTAAGAGATTATAGTATAGTCTACAGGTGATCATCAGACGGTGTGTGTGAGGTGACTTGCTACACATTGTCTGGCAAACACTAGTACTGTGTAATCAAGCGTGAATTCCCGTCATGTGCCTGTGGGAAGGGATGGTATAGGCTATTCAGAATTCCCCACTAATAACAGAGTGAGTAGATTAATTTATGTGGGTCTTATTCTGCGTAATTATAGCTACAAATAATCACAGGGCTTTCTTAATGTTGTTAATGTAAATCCCTTCAAACACACACACACACACACACACACACACACACACACACACACACACACACACACACACACACACACACACACACACACACACACACACACACACACACACACACACACACACACACACACACACACACACACACACTCGACTCACAATCGAGAGGGCCGGGTTCGAATCCCGGTGAGCGGCGAGGCAAATGGGCAAGTCTCTTAATGTGTGGCCCCTGTTCACCTAGCAGTAAATAGGTACGGGATGTAACTCGAAGGGTTGTGGCCTCGCTTTTCCGGTGTGTGGAGTGTGTTATGTGGTCTCAGTCCTACCCGAAGATCGGTCTATGAGCTCTGAGCTCGCTCCGTAATGGGAAAGACTGGCTGGGTGACCAGGAGGCAACCGAGGTGAATCACACACACACACACACACACACACACACACACACACACACACACACACACACACACACACACACACACACACACACACACACACACACACACACACACACACACACATGCCCTCTTCATTTAACCAAGTTCCCTGCATGTTCCTTTCCTTGTCATCTTATAACGCTACCATGCAGATCACCTGGGATACGTAAGACCCTTCCTACACCACCTCCTAGGAATAATGAAGGTATGAAAAAGCATGGACTTTAGCCT
Source organism: Portunus trituberculatus (assembly GCF_017591435.1). Classification (NCBI taxonomy): domain Eukaryota; kingdom Metazoa; phylum Arthropoda; class Malacostraca; order Decapoda; family Portunidae; genus Portunus; species Portunus trituberculatus. The sequence goes on from NC_059298.1 coordinate 547,175, forward strand.
CTCCAGCGGCTAAGAAAGCCGGCCAATTCGTTACAAGCTCCTGAACCTCCGCACACTGCCGCCTCTTCCTGCCGCCGGATGTCCCTCCCTCTCACGCTCCAGTGAAGAATCACATCCGTCTGGTACTGATCAGCACCCGGACACACCTGTACAAACACAATACCTTGACCTCCATTTTGAAAATCACAAACAACCTGGTAATGCCTCGCTTCCCCTTCACCACATCTGCTACAAAACTAGCCGTTCATTTCTTCGCTAGATCTATGAAAATGTGAGGATTAGTCTAGCAACTTTCTTGTTTAAAGACAGGTGCATTCACAGAATTGTATTTGTGTGTGTGTATATATATATATATATATATATATATATATATATATATATATATATATATATATATATATATATATATATATATATATATATATATATATATATATATATATATATATATATATTCAATGTGTTTTCCTCTTAGGCGATGGATCCTTGCAACAAACAAGCCACATAAGGTTAGGGATTTGACGACATTCTCTTTGCATAAAGCAATTTTCCTTGAGCTGCAAGGCTTTTACAACAAGAGAAATCGTCGCATCACGTGTGCGTAATGCGACGACCTTCCTCTGCAGACTGGCGGTTGCTGCGGCAAGGAAGATGAGGCAGAGCTTCTGTACTCAATCATCAGCTTAACCAGTACAAGAAACAAATGTGCGCTTTTATAAAATGAAACGGTGTAATTCTTTATCTAATATTCCTTTTGATTTCTTTAATGTTCCTTTCCATTCCTGGTGATTTTGCTTATTCGTATATTTATGCATTTATTAATTCGTTATTTATGCTGAGTTAGAAATGAAATAAGATTTGAAAACCTCTGAAAGAATTAGTTAACCTTTAAACATTGTATTTTCCTTCTTTGTTGTCGTTGGGCATGTCTTGTGGCCATCATTTGTGGCTGGTGTGAGGGCTAGGCGGCGCGCGGCCCCTTACCTGCATTGTTCTTTTATTACAGATGAAAACCTTTGGGAAAATGAAGGTTAAGGGTGTCTCTTACACCTGACTTCTGAGCCGCAAATTTATGTAGATTCTCCCAGACTGTTTCTGAGTCAGGTGTATAATTTGATCCAACAAGGAAGCCACAATTACCGGGGTACTGTTCCTCGATGCGGCCACCGGGCCACATCAACATCTGTCTCAACGTCAAATTTTCCCCAAGCAAAAGCATCCTGTCGGTATTATTCTGCCTCATTACGAATATTTTATTGCCCACCAGGTGTGAGCAGATGGCATCCTTCATTTCCTTTGCCTTTACTTCTTCCCCCTACCCTCCCCTTGCGCTTATTAGTCTTTCTTTTTTCTTTTTTTTTTTATCTAATTTTGTTCTTTTGTTTTTTCCTTTCTTTTTCTGTGTGTGGTTTTCTTCCTCTCTTACTTTTCTCCGTGCACACTTTTGTTTTGATTTTGTGTTCTTTTTTTATCATTTCTTGATTTGCTTCCTGATTTTAACCGTTCCTTTCGCTTTTAACAGTTTAATTATTTGTATTTGTACGAAGTTTCTTTTAATTCCTGTTCATCATTTTTTTTATATATAATTTGGGCATCTTCTCTTATCATTCAATTATTTTGCTTAATTTTTACCTTTTCAATTTTTGCTATCCCGTATTTAATTTCGTTACCTTTTATTTAATTAATCATTGTTTAATCATATCCAATTTTCATTTCATCATGTCTACATTTAATAAGACAACGATAATGCCTTACACACACACACACACACACACACACACACACACACACACACACACACACACACACACACACACACACACACACACACACACACACACACACACACACACACACACACACACACACACACACACACACACACACACACTTTCCTTCACTTACTCGCCACGGTGCATTTTTTCCTCCCTGTCGCAGAGCAATGAAACTCGCAACAGAATGAGCAAAACGACGGTAGTTTGAGCCGCAGCCGGTGTGAAGGGCTAGTGAAGGCCTGCTGGGTGGTGGGATTCGCACTGCTACCACACCCATTACCTAACGACGCTTTAACTTGTACGCTCAAGCCTCCACCTCCATAATTACACGCTCTTCACCCCCGATCTTAATTCACGGGGAAGTGGGGAGCCTTGTTATGGACACAAGTTGCGCACTGTCTATACGAGATTCTCCGGGTGTTGAGTGGAGGAAGCGCTGCCTGGGATAAAAGAAAGCAAATACTCGGAATAGGAGGAGTTTCATGCAATTTTGTTACACGGCGCTCCTCTTGACTCTTTTTGTGTTGATAATTGTGTTAGTTGCTTTTTACTTTTTTTTTATTGGTTGGGGGAGGGGAAGATTGTGTGTGTGTGTGTGTGTGTGTGTGTGTGTGTGTGTGTGTGTGTGTGTGTGTGTGTGTGTGTTAACAGTTTGCTGCTGTAACCGTCTTTCCGTAAGATTCAGAACGCTGTAAGATTATAAGAACACACACACACACACACACACACACACACACACACACACACACACACACACACACACACACACACACACACACACACACAGAGAGAGAGAGAGAGAGAGAGAGAGAGAGAGAGAGAGAGAGAGAGAGAGAGAGAGAGAGAGAGAGAGAGAGAGAGAGAGAGAGAGAGAGAGAGAGAGAGAGAGAGAAACACCAAAAAATACTTACAAAAATAAGTAGATTAAAAAAATGTAAAAGATAACAACAAATCAACAACAACAACAACAATAACAACAAGTCTTCTGAGCTTGTTGGGGCACTGGCATCTCAGTGGACCTTTTTGTTTGATCGTTTCTGATACCCTCGGACAGTTTTCCTCTCTTACATAAAATAACAATAGTAACAACATGAACAACATCATATTTGCCACTGTGATGAGAGACCCTCCTCAGTGAGAGCGCAAGTTGTCAGTGGCGGTAACTACATTATATAGGAACACTCGTGGAGAAGTCTGCAGTTAACCCCTTCAGTACCGAGGACGTATTTTTCACGTTGAGTTTTTATGGTGTGATTAGACGATTTTATTGAAACTAGGAAGGGTCTATGGAGGTCAGAAGATTAATGGACAGTCTTCACTATTATAATCCTCACATAGTTTTCTGAAGCTGTATATTAGAATCACCAAATAGTAACCAGAATGAATATGGAAACGCGTCACGGCACTGCATGGGTTAATGTCAATGCGCAATGGTATCAGACCGGTGAAACAGCGGCGTGCCACAGCCATGCCGTCAGACGCGCCCAAGTTATCGATTTAGTTGTCGTAAGTTCGCATGATGTTCCCCTCACTTCCTCATTGCTTTCTGTCATATTCCCTTTTATTTCCCTACATTTTTATTTGTGTGTACTTTGTATTTGCAGTGTTGTTGTTGTTGTTGTTGTTGTTGTTGTTGTTGTTGTTGTTGTTATGATAATAATCATAATAGTATAATAATAATAATAATAATAATAATAATAATAATAATAATAATAATAATAATAATAATAATAATAATAATAATAATAATAATAATAATAATAATAATAATAATTATTATTATTATTATTATTATTATCATTATTGTTATTATTATTATCGTCAACATCATCATTATCATTAATCTTATTATTATTATTATTATTATTATTATTATTATTATTATTATTATTATTATTATTATTATTATTATTATTATTATTATTATTATTATCATTACTATTGTTATCATTGTCTTCATTATTGTATTCAATTTATTTTCAGTTGTACTACTGATGCATTTGTGTTATCAGTGCGTGCTTGTGTGATTGTTAGTGCGCCTTAAAGTGTTGGTCTGTGTTGACGCCAGTAAATGGAGAGGCAGTGGAATCGTACTCGCTCTCAGGCGCATGTCCGCTGCCATGTTTTGCTGCTTACAGACACACACAGGCAGGCGTGCAGCAGGACTGGACTCTGGAGTGTGCCTCGCCTCCTCGTGGTGGCCATTACTTCCACATTTCCGCCCCGCCATCATCACCCAATTATTCACTGATTACAGAACAGCCTTGTATTGGTTTTAGCTGATGGACTCACCAATAGCGCAGCGCTGCAAATGTGTGAGTCATTCTTGCACACCTATTGGCTTCATCTCCGTTATGATCATAGAAAATCATGTGCATTTTACTTCATTCAGTGATAAACGATGATTCTTAGCTTTTCCTCCGGATCGAAGTGCAATTTTAATTCTTTCTTTTACATTGTACCTTACATTTTAACTCTCGTGTACTGCTAAGCGATTATTCCTTACGTTTCCTTCGAGTCGTATGGATGTATTTTCATTTCTTACTTTTACATTGCATCTTACATTTTAATTCTGTGGTACTGAGTCTGGTGTGTATATTGCCGGGCCGAGCAGTATGTAAGCGTGCCACGCTGGGATCAGACGGAGGAAAATGTTCGGCCTTTAACAGCTTCATGAATGTGGTTTATAACACACATTAACACTGAGGATAGGCGTAAATAGTCTGGTGAGCCGGCACTGAGGGATCGGTTCATCTCGCAGCAGCTGGATCACTGGGCGGCGCCGCTTAACTAGAAGTGACCCAGGCCGTGCAGCGCTCCCCTCTCCAGCAGGCAGGGCGTGGAGGCGCGGCAGACACTCGTCCCCAGTAATACCACAGATAAGAAAGACTTGGAGCAACGGTGAGAGAGAGAGAGAGAGAGAGAGAGAGAGAGAGAGAGAGAGAGAGAGAGAGAGAGAGAGAGAGAGACTTTAGACGTAATCAAACTCCGCCACAAATTGAGATGTCTTGTTCAAGCATAAATTCCTTCACTCACTCCCCCTCACCTTCCACCCCCACCCCCACCAACCAACACAACACCACCTCACCTCTCCCCACCTGAACCAACCCCACCAACACCACCTGTAACCTCACCCCTCCCCTCTCAACCCTTCCTTCTCCTTCACCCCCCTCCCTACTCCCTCTCTCTCTCTTTCCTCCGCCCGGACCGTGATGAAAATGTAGTAATGGATGGTGTTAAATTGATAATGATTGCTAATTCTCCGTCTTAATTATGAGTGGGCGAGTTCAGCGTCCGTGTATCTGTGTGTATCGGGCCGCCCTCCCGTGATTAGCAAGTCGCAGTTCGAAGTCTTGATCGCGGGAACAATGCGGCCCGGGAGTGGTGTTATTAACTGCCGGCCAAAGCAAGTCAATTAGCCCGATTTATTGCACATCATCAATTATCTTTATGGCCGCGGAGAGGATGCAGACCGGGAGAGTTATGTGGGACGTGCGCTTGCCGAGTGTACGTGGTGGTGGTGGTGGTAGTGGTGGTGGTGGAGGGTTATTGTAGTGGGAGTGGTAGCGAGGTGGTGAGATTATAGGGTTGTGGGTTGTTATGGAAGGGTTTGGCTGAGTGTCTGGTGGATGAGTGGGTGAGTGAGTAGTAAAGATTCGGTGTTAAGTAGTGAGGTGGTGAAATTATAGCCTTGTGGGTCAGCCGCTGTGGTGGTGGTGGTGGTGGTGATTTGGGTATTGAGTGTGTGGTGGATGTTTGTGTTCATGTCGATGAGCGGATGAGTAAGTAGTAAATTTTGGTGGTGAATGCCGAGGTGGTGATGGTATAGAGTTGTGGATCATTGTGGAAGAGTGGAGTAACGGCAGTGGATGGATGACGATATGGCTGAGTAGATGCATTAGTAGTATAGTGAAGCATATAACGTAGTAAAGTGGTGAGATTATAAGAACAGTAGTGAGGAAGAGTAGAAGGATATAATTTGGAGCACTGATGAATGGTGGATGTATCATGATGTGGAGGAGTCGTAACCGTTCGTAAGATTCAATCATGAGAGATAAAGCTGTGAGATAATAGATTTGCGAGTACCTGGAGAAAATATGGTGGAAGTAGTAATTTAAGAATACCGGTGGATGATAAGTGGGAGCATGCGTGGATGAGTGAGTGAGTGGAGTTATGAAATTAAAGCATTATGAGTTATTGTGGAAGGGAGTGGTGGTGGTTTGGGGCAGTAGAGGTGGAGGTGCATGAGTAATGATGAGTGAATGTCTTGATGCAGATGAGTGGATGAATAATTGTAGCAGTAAGTAAAGATTCGTGCTAAGTGGTCGTGTAAAAAACTGGCTAATAATCTTCAGTTGAGGGCGTTGTGCCACTGCGAGTAACTCTTTCCCTAACCAGGAGGAGTATAATGTTTACTCCTTTTTTATGATGGTCCAGTAATTATCCCAGCCGAGTAATGATGTGTAACAGAAAATGCAGCTAAACAGGAACACCCAAATGGAGCTTCTGTCCCATTAGTGCACCGGGGAAGATGAAAATGACTCTACGATGATGATGACGATGCTGATGACGATACTGATGGTGACGTGTGAGCAAATGAGGCCTTGGTACAATTTTTCACCGGGTAAGGGAGGGAGGGAGAGAGGGAAAGGGGTAGCACGTGATGGCATGATGGCGGCGGTGTGGTGACAGAATGGTGGTGAGACTGTGGTGTTGTGCCCCGGTTAAAGCGACACAGTGATGAATGTGTGTTGCTTCGTGATGGTATGCTGGTGTGATGAACGGAGGTGGCGGGGCGGTGATGAAGTGCGTGTTCCGAGATGCTGGGTTATGCTGAAGGAGGAGGAGGAGGAGGAGGAGGAGGAGGAGGAGGAAGACGAAGCAGAGGTCAGGGGAAGGAGTTCAGGAGGGTTTGCTCTGCGAGGGTATGAGGTTGTGATGCAGTAGGAGAAGCTAGGAAGTATAGGTAAAGAGATGGGTTTGTGATGGGTGATGTGGAAGAACCAGGTGATGAGGAGGCAGGGAATGGTGAGGTATTAACAGTGAGTGGTGATGGGTAGGGGATTGGTGAGCAAGAAGGAATGGTGAGTGTGTTATTTACTGATTTTTTGTATGTATTTTATTCTTTTTTGCTCTAATGATGACTTACCATTACACGCTGCACATTCTGGGACGGCATTTTTATTTATTTATTTATTATTATTTTTTTTTTTTAGATTGAGCTATGCAATTCCTAAATTAATTATCTTCAATACCATCATAATTATCTTTCTTCTGCACCTCCTCCCTCCGTTCCCAGTACTAGATCATCTCCTTACTCCTCCTCTCTCCCCCTCCTTCTTCTTCTTCTCCTCGTTTTCCTTCTCCTTCTCCTTTTCCTTCTCCTCCTTCTCCTTCTCCTTCTCCTTCTCCTTCTCCTTCTCCTCCTCCTCCTCCTCCTCCTCCTCCTTCTCTTTCCAACATCACCTCCTCTTTCCCCTCCACCTCCCCCTCTTCCTCTCCACATCACCTCATGTCTTTCCTTCCACACATACATAAACTTCCAGTTTCCCTTCCCCAGACCCTTCATCCCCCCCTACCCACACATCACCTCTTGTAACACCACTACCACATTACTACCTTCCCCTCACATCACTTGCTCCTCCTCCTCCTCCTCCTCCTCGACTACCTGCCCACATGTGTTGGTCGGGCAGTGTCACGTCCGGGCGCCCGGCATCGTCCCCCGCGGCCCTTCCAGCAGACGGCGGTCGCTACAAAGGGGCGGCAGGCGGAGACAAATGGTGCCTTGGTGCCCGACCCTGGTGACGTCACAAGTAAACATTGTGCCGCCATTACTCAAGGTGAAAAATGGTTTGTTCTTACCGAGACGATATTATTTTTCAATTTTGTTTTTGGGGGTGCGTTGGTGGTGGTGGTGGTGGTGGTGGTGGTGGTGGTGGTGGTGGTGGTTAAGACTTCATTGTTTTCCGTGATGAGAATGTACTATGTGTATATTAGCACTCCGGTGTGCTTACTTACTTAATTTTTATTTCATTATTTTATTAACTTACCTTATTAATATTATTATTTTTTCTTATCCTGCCACTCACAGATCCGCTACGCTGTTAGATATCGTTATTCTCTCTCTCTCTCTCTCTCTCTCTCTCTCTCTCTCTCTCTCTCTCTCTCTAACGTGGGGCGCGGAGTGGCGTGGCGTGGCGTGGCGTGGCGTGGCGTGGCGTGGCGTGGCGTGGCGTGGCGTGTGGTGTGGAGTCAGTGAGCGTGGTGCGAGGAACCTGCATGAGTTATGGCGGCGTGGATGCGGATGTGCGTGTGAATGGACTCATAATTGCCTGCGTGTATTTTCATCCCTTTCTATTAGTTTGGCGTAAAAAATGGCTCCACTGTTTGTTTTCCCTCTCAGCCTCTCATTAATTAGTATTGCTTCCCTGACACTCGATGATCTACACTAAAACAGGTAATTAATGACCTTATGAATGCAACCTGTTCACTGTATGCACACACACACACACACACACACACACACACACACACACACACACACACACACACACACACACACACACACACACACACACACACACACACACACACACACACACACACACACACACACACACACACACACACACACACACACACACACACACACACACACACACACACACACACACACACGTCAGGTGATCATTGTCATTATTATCTAGACGCACTCTCTCCTCTTCTCTCCTCTTCTCTCCTCTCCTCTCCTGTCCTCTCCTCTTCTCTTCTCTCCTCTTCTCTCCTCTCCTTTCCTCTCCTCTTCTCTTCACCTGTATCTCCTCTTTACCCCTTCTCTTCCCCCCCTTGCAAGATCACCTGGCCTGTGCACCCAATTAATATTCCGTCGTGTTGCCCGCCCTTGTTTATTGGCTGCTTGAGACAGTATTTCAGCCAATGTAAGATTTAGGCTATGCTGGGCTGGGTTGTCTTACGAGCGACAGAAAATACTTGGGCGCTGGAGTATTTGTGGCCAGCTTAGAACAGTCTGAGCGATGAAGTGTCCTGGGGTGTGTGGGGACCAGGGAGAGGAACGTGCTCTTAGTACGTGCAGCTTGGACTAAGTAGGATGCGGCTTAGCTTGGTAACTGGTGCAGGGTAAAGTTAGATTAGGTTAAGTTAGGTTAGATAAGGTTAAGTTAGATTAGGTTAGGTTAGGTTAGGTTAGGCTGTAAGCTTAGGTTATTAAGAAGAGCTGGCAGAACGTTATTTGTGGTGGAGAGTAAAGATGAGGTTCCAGGTAGGTCAGTTAAACTAAGGTTAGGTTATGTTAGGTTAGGTTAGGTAAGGCTGTACGGTTAGGCTTTTAAGAAGAGCTAATGGCCCTTTATTTGTGGTGGAGAGTAAAGATTAAATTCCAGATAGGTCAGTTAAAGTAAGGTTAGGTTATGTCAAGTTAAGGTAAGGTAGGGTAAAGCTATTTGAGGTTAGGTTAGTTAAGATTAGGTTAGGTTAGGCTAGATGTCCTATGTTCGAGGATGGGATATGAGTTAATGTGTCTTTATATAAACTACATGAGTTGCTTATTAAGAGGATCTGGTGAAGATTTAATTGTGATGGAGAGCAAGATAGATTGGGTTGGGTTACATAAAGATAGGGTAGGTTAGTTTAGCGGATGTGGAATAGAATAATGTTCATGTATGCTTATATAAACTGCATGAAATTATTATTAAGAAGACCTGGGAGGGCTTGAGTTATGATGAAAAAGTGTTGTAAATTAGAGATTCTAGGAAGGTTAGGTAAGGTTAGGTTGAGTTGCAGGCCACAGGTAGGAGGTCAGTAAGGTAATTTAATGGTTCCAGGTAGAGTAGAAGACAGAGTTATCAGACACACTTAAATATACGTTAGAAATTAAAAGTGAAGACTGTCAGGAAGATCAGAGATACAGATGAGAATTTGGAAGAATCTAGGATAAATTAGAGACTGAATAACATAAGGATTTGTAGAACAACACACCAGAAAAAATAAAGTTCAATAAAGATGCGTTAGAAAACCTATTATACCCTGTAGAAATAAGCACTGAAGAACAAACGGTTAGAGGAATAGAGTTAAGGCATATTTTGAAAGAGTGTATTGAAGTGTCAGAGGCGCAGATTGACCATACAGGGAAGGGTGAGTTGCAATGCCCAGCGATACGGATTGGCCACTTGAGGGACTTGACGTGCGGCGGGATGGCGTGGCAATCGTAAAGTCAAAAGTCACAAGGGAGTTATTCATAAGAACGAAGTGGACTGAGACACGAGTAGTTGCGTGCCGCGTTTGAAATAGTGCTTATAGAGACGAGAGAGAGAGAGAGAGAGAGAGAGAGAGAGAGAGAGAGAGAGAGAGAGAGAGAGAGAGACAAAGAGACAAAGAGAAAATATATAATAATAACAACCTAAAAACAACGAGGTGGCCAGTGACACGAAGTTAATGTAATCTCGGCAGCTACGATACGAATTAAGGTTGAGCCTAATGAAGTGAAATTACTAGTTCTCCTCAGTACGAAAACTTGATAATTAGTGAGTGGCGCGGTGCATGAGATGATCCGGGGCTGCGTGGGATCCCTCAGGCACGACCACCACCTCCACAACCCCGCCACCTGGACTCGTGCCCCGCTGAATGGTAACACTATCTGGTGCGGAGGAGGGAAAGGGTAAGGATGGTGCAGGGGAGAGCTGAGTGTGCCTGGGTGACCGCGGCGCCCGAGGGATCCAGGCCACAGCGAGCTCAGGCCAGGCAGACACTAAATGGGCTAATTGGCTTGAGGTCTGATGTTCTCCATGCTTGGCTCTGGAGTTTGTGGTGGTGGTGGTGGTGGTGGTGGTGGTGGTGGTGGTGGTGGTGGTAGTGGAAATGCTGCCTGTCTAATTTTGCCTTGCTCTCTACTTTCTGTTTGTCTTCTGCAGGGGCTTTGTTGTTGTTGTTGTTGTTGTTGTTGTTGTTGTTGTTGTTGTTGACGTTGCTGTTGTTGATGTTATTGGTGGTAGTGGTGGTGGTTTTGGTGGTGGTGGTGGTGGTGGTGGTGGTGGTGATGATGGTGATGGTGATGATAATGTTGTTGTTGTGGTTGTTGTTGTTGTTGTTGTTGTTTTAAGGTAGTAAGAGTTGATTAAAGTTCATTCTATTTTACTCCACCATTCCTTCCTCCTTTGTAAACTGTTGAGCATTGTCTTAGTCTATATTTTTACTCCCATTCTCCTGGACGCTTTCAGGAGAGAAATATCAAGACACCTCAGGAACTAAATTACCGACACATCTCATGAAACTCACCTTGTTACTGTGTGTGTGTGTGTGTGTGTGTGTGTGTGTGTGTGTGTGTGTGTGTGTGTGTGTGTGTGTGTGTGTGTGTGTGTGTGTGTGTGTGTATTCTCGGGAGTGGAAGATGTTTATTTATTTTATTCTTCAAGTTGTATTCTTGCTTTTAGACAGTCTGTTTTTTCTTTCTTTACATAGCGTACATAATATTTGTGTTAAGTATTCGCTCTTTTACTTATTTGTGAGACTTTATGGGTTAGAATAGAAGAGGACTTAACCCCTTCAGTACCAGGACGAATTTTCATACTATCTTTACTTACTATTTGGCGATTTTACACAGCTCCAGAAACTTGTGTGGGCATTGAAATGGTGAAGACTCTGGCCATTAATCTTCTGACCTTCATACAGCCTTCCTAATGCTAACAAAATCGTCGAATCACATAAAAAAACCTCAAGGTAAAGATGCGTCTCAGTATTGAAGAGTTTAACAAGATCTTCCTTATCTTCGTGCTCCTCCTACGTCTCATTATCTTGTTAATATCATTCTTTCCTTCTATTTCGATTAAATTAATTAAGTTTTATTAACTGATCAAAGTTTATGAAATTAAGTCATTGCGTTTTTAACCCACAAGTGCCATTTAGAGCACTATGAACGCAATAACATCGTGGAACGTAGAACCTTGACTGTATTCATAACAGACCATAACATTGCCAAGGCGACGGTGGTGGTGCTCTCTCTCTCTCTCTCTCTCTCTCTCTCTCTCTCTCTCTCTCTCTCTCTCTCTCTCTCTCTCTCTCTCTCTCTCTCTCTCTCTCTCTCTCTCTCTCTCTCTCTCTACTTGAATGCTGATACCGAACAATATTCATCAAGTAATGGATGCTTGGAGTTGTCGGGAGAGTGTGACAGTGTTTGCGGGTATGTGTGTATCCTGGCACAGCTGTGATCTGTGAAAACTGGTGCACTTGATAGCATAGCATTGCCTTATCGGGGTAATGCTTGACAATGGCCGCCTAACCAACTATTAGACATCAAAGTTTTTCAATTATCCGTAATCCTTGTAATTTGTTGGGTCAGCAAGACTTGAAGCCTCCATAATTCTTTCATGGCTATTACGATAATTTATCTGTAGGATATCTATGATATTTTCCCGATTCAACTTGTGTCCGTGATCAAGTTGATGGTGGAGGTTCCTATTCAGTGGTGGCGGTCATGCCTGATGAGCGGCGGACACACACGAGAAGGCTTGGAGGTCGGTACCCAAGGTCTCACTCTACCAGTTTCAATATCAGGATGTTGTTGCTGTTATTTTTCTGATCTCACAGACAAGAACAGCTGGCGAGACACAGCGACGCACCAGAAACATTTCCCTACGACACCTGCTGAGTTTTTGCTTCCCCCGTGACCGGTTGTGTTTACTCTACTAACATGGTGCGCACCGCGTTGCTAAGGAATGGTACCTCAGGACCTACTAAAAGAGAGAGAGAGAGAGAGAGAGAGAGAGAGAGAGAGAGAGAGAGAGAGAGAGAGAGAGAGAGAGAGAGAGAGCAAAAGTAATTCAATATGGAATAATTTTCAAGATTAAGTCATTGTTGATATTCAGATGACTTGATTAATGTTCATGATATTAGTTATTAAAATAGTCGCATTCGTGAATCTAATTTCCTGTTTGTGGAACACTATCTTTCTTCATTTAAACTTTGTTTTTATTGTCTTCATCAACCTGCAGCAGCAGCGCTAGGTGCACAAGTTAATTTGATTTCAGAGTGTGTTGCTTCACGTAAGTCACAAGATTATGTTTGTTTTCATGTCACTATGACTGGATGTAAACAAGTGCAGCCTGGCAATTAACCGTGGGTGATATCACCTTAATTCATTCTTACTGTGTTGGCAACTTTCAGCTTTCGGGTTCACTTCCCATGATGCGGCAGTATTGTATTATACATACATGCTAAGATCATAAAGAGAACTGCAGAATGTATAGTAAATCTAAATGTGCGAGTCTCCTTATCATCATTATCCATGAATTTGTCTGAACCTCCTCTTCAGTCTTCTGAGCGACTGAACTAACAAGTCCCGAATTCCACAACCTGAAATTCTTCCATTTCCAGCGGCTGTGTAGCAATCGAACCTTTGACGTGTGTGTGATGTGCGCGGTGCTTTAATTAACTCCACTAACACGCCGACAAAATATTTTCCCGTGCCGGGAATCGAACCCGGGCCTCGCGGGTGAGAGCCGCGTATCCTAGCCACTAGACCACACGGGAATATATAAATGGAAATAATTCTTTTTTTTTTAATGAATTTGTGTATTTCTGTAGTATTGCAAGCAGTTTGGCCGCTGACCACTGTAGTGATGCCCTTCACTTTCCAAGCGATGTCTGTACAAACACTGTCTTTGAACAAAATAAAGAAATGTTTTTTTTTTTTTTTTTTTTTTTTTTTTTTTTTTACAGCCTTTCTTACTGACCATTCTAGTCAGTCATGTGACAGGTTTCCTTGCCCTCTTTGCTGGTGAATATATGGTGTCTTGTGTCTTACAAGTGTACCCAAGGTCTGCGGAGGTCGCTTTTTTGACACTTTTCTTGATAACTTACGTAAAGAGAATACTTTCTTGAATAATAAGAAAGTAGTCTACATTTAGATAGAGCCTTATTCTATGTCTGTTGTGTTCTTTCACACTCGCTGTAGACCGATATCTCTCCTGCTATTTCTCCTCCTCATGTGTAAGCCAGATAATGCCATACTTTACAGCTGGTGGATGAGCTCAAATTTAAGTACAGCTTGCGTGATTCAGTGTATATGATATTGGCTGAGCGAACATTATATGATGATATTCTGTTATCGTCTTTGTATAGCTGTATAAGTGTTAATGCTGGATGGGTAAGTCATTATACCTGTCTGGTTCAAAGGTCTGAGGTCAGAGCATGACTATTGTGTTACCATGCAGTGGCTGCTGATTCCGTGACGCAGGTTCATTTCTCCGCCTAGACCAGCAGGGGAGGAATCAGTACTCTTGCAAAGAGAGAGAGAGAGAGAGAGAGAGAGAGAGAGAGAGAGAGAGAGAGAGAGAGAGAGAGAGAGAGAGAGAGAGAGACATGTGTTTATAACTTTATATTACTCAAACATTCATAATTACTTAGGTATACATGTACTACATATATCCGTATGCTTGCTAATCCGTTTCTTTATTTACATAGTTATTTATATAGCAAGGTGTTTAATGGTGTTGTTGAAAGAACGACAAGCGGTGTTCATCATTCCAGCTCGACCTGGGTAGTGAGGCGACCCCGGGTGCTCCGTCACGCAGCGGGCGACGGCTGAGGCCAGAGGTCGCTGCTTGCCCGGGGAAGCCAAAACAAAAGCCTCACATGATTGTTGCATCTTGTTTCACCTTTCTTATCGTTTCTCCGCGATGATAATGACTGATATCGTAGCGATTCGTAGTTTTTTTTACATCTTACTTTTCTAATTCCTTTTCCCTCTTAGGATATTAGTCTGCCTTTTTTGTCACATATTTTATCACTACATTTTTTTTTATTTCGTTTGTCTTGTCTAGTTTTTGCTTTGAAAATGCTTCTCGTAGCATTACTTTTTTTAATAAAATGTGACCACCACTTGATAGCTCACAGCTTATTAACACTTTGTCTTTCATCGTTGTTATCGTTGGCTTGTAACATGATCTTATCCCCTTCCACTGCCCTGTTTCTCAGCTCATCACAGCGAATGCATTAGTCACATCGGTTGGGTATCCTTAAGGATTTTCACGTTCAACAGATGGTGAGCAGCGCCACCTGCCATCCCGCGTCAGACAACTTGAATGAGGCGTATGTAAATGGGAAAAAAAAAAAGCTGCAAACTGTGAGTCGAGTTGCGGGATAATTAAAGAGGTTGTATAGAGAAGAATGAGGCGAAATGGACGACTTGACAGGCGAGGAGAGTAGATATAATACCAACGAGAACAACAAAATACACCAAGGGTTTCCTTCTCGTATCCTTTGTGCTTCTTTAGACTGAGGTGCGATCAGTAATCTATAGCATGTATGGCGTTCAAATTAATCGTTGACGTATATGAAATATTATGCATAGACAAAAATCGAGTGTAGTCTTTTTTATCATTTCTTCTTGATCTGTCTTGGCCAGAACTGCTCTTTTGAATCGTTAATAATATTTTGTATGCCATTCAAAATTTCAACTAAATTCTGCATACTAAAAATGACAAACTTCGCAGAAAAAAAAAACACAGAAAACAACAGTAATCACATAAAACAGCGAAGAGATATTTTGCTGTATGGGAAAGATTGTGGTTTATGTAAACAATACTTCTGGTGCTTTACATATTGTCTATCAAGTAATCAAATCGAGTGTCAAAGATTACACCAACATCGCCCTAAACTGACTCTTCTATTTCACCGAACTGGTATTGTCATGCGGTCTTTATATCATTCAGAGCAAACTTAAATTAAGTTGTGCAGACGAGAAGAATGTACGCGTTATACAAATATTACAAAACCAAGGACATCCACCTGTCTCACGGTGTACCTCACTGCTGTGGTGGAGTAAAATGATAGCAGAGGCTGGTTTTGAGATCACAGAATATAATGACAAGAAAAAACAAAGGTATAATCAAAATGCTAAGCTTAAGTCAACGTATCGTCTAGTCGAGAAGAAAAGAGGATGTGATGTGGAAAACCAATTCACGTCCACAGGATCTTTTGACAAGAGGAGCAAAATACTGACACGATACTGAATTCCACACCACATACAGAATTTTCCACCGAATGAGAGGATATGTGCTGGAGAGGGAGTTTCTTTGTATAAATGATTCCCTGCCGAGAAGAAAAACACTTCAGAATCTGAGGCAAAGGAACAGCCTTTGTCATTCCGCCACAGCGTGGAAATGTTCAGGACAAGGAGATCGAAGCTCCGGGCAGAAGGAAACTTGTTTCCTGTTGAAGTCAGGTTTGTACTGGCGGCGCTGCCACTACTGGAATAACATGTCTCGCTCCCTCCCATGACAGGCCGGGTGTTGCACCCTCACAACGCAATCCTGCCCGCCAGTTTGGGCAGGAACATTTCCTGCCTGGGCGAGAAGTGAGGCAGGAAGCAGTGACAGACGTGTGTGCTGCACCACCGTGTTGGGGTGCGCCACCTGGCCAGCAGGAAAAGCATTCCGCCTGCCTTGCTGATTGAGGTAATTCTCAAGCTGATGGAAACATTCCATTTCCCTGCCATGTTCTGTTTCGTCTTCCTCGACAGACAGGAGAGTCAGGATGCAGCTGCAGCACAGCGTGTTCATCTTGGTGGCACCGTGCTGTCCTGCAGAGGCTGGGTTTTAGATGCCATGAACTATCCACAGCGACACTATTACCTTCTTCCTCTCCTGAATTTCCTCACCTAAATCTGAATTCTTACCTTTGTCCATTCATGTGTCCATGTTTGCTGAGAACGTCTTACCAATATGTACCAAAACAAACAGTTGACAATATAGCATTTATTTTTTTATCCTTATTGATTTCATTTTACGTGGTCAAAGAATGCTATCAACCATAAAATAAAGTTATAAGTGAAGATTCCAAAAAAAAAAAAAAACTAGTTATCTTAGTTTCTAGAGTGTTTTGATATTCCTAAGAAGGTTTGGTCATCCAGTGTTTGGAAATTTTAGGTAAAACCAAGTTGTTCCATTATGCTCTTTTGTTATATCATTTATTATATTATTTTACGAAGGTCAGTCGACACGTGGCATCCAGCAGCTTATCCACCCATCAGAATGCGCAGCTTAGCCGACATACAACAGCGGGATTGAAGAAGAAAATTCACCCCAAGTTCCTTTCTTTATATTGTAGCAAACACCAGCGCAGTAACAGGTTATTTACGTTCTTATACCTCTAAATACAGTGAAACGTTCCTATAAATTCGTCTGCCTCCGCTGCAGTGACGGATATACTGTGGTGTGTAGTGTCGCTGTGATGGTTGTGAAAGAGAAAGAGAGTAGAGTGCAGGTGACTGAGGGCCTGTAAACTGCACTACCCAACACCAACACAAATTAAGACACTGCACATTTTGCCTTTTTTTTTCTCTCCCAGTGTGGTAATTATACTTTTAAGAGAGAGAGAGAGAGAGAGAGAGAGAGAGAGAGAGAGAGAGAGAGAGAGCATTTTTCACAATATAGTGTTACTGTGCTACTCTCTCTCTCTCTCTCTCTCTCTCTCTCTCTCTCTCTCTCTCTCTCTCTCCAAACAGGTGTTCAGCGGATAAGGTTGATTCCCTCCCTTTCCCTCGCTACCTGGCCTTCTCTCCCTCCACTCCCTCTTCTCTCTCTCACCTGTCTCCTCAAAATGTACCTTCCCATCGTGCCCTTCCTATGAACCTCTATATTTATATCTAGACGTACTCATTTACTTAATTATCTTCAACTTACCTGCCACCCACCTGCCGACACCCAGCCCTTCCTTGTTATTTACATACACCTCCTCCTCCCTATGCTCTATCTTCTTACCTTCCCCTCTTATCGTCTCTCATCCTCCTCCTCCTCCTCCTCCTCCTTCTGCTCCTCCTTCTCATCCTCCATGCCCTCTCATTAGCTGTTGGCCACGTGCACGCTGTTTGTTTTAGGAGTATAGGTAAGAATGTGCGAATATCCTTTTTTTTTCTGTCTTCTTTATTTTATTTTATTTTTTTTCATACTGGTTTAATTTTTTTTTTTTTTTTTTTCGGGGAGGGCAGGGGAGTCTTGGTTGTTGTTGTTGTTGTTGTTGTTGTTGTTTTTTTTGTTGG
>NC_059298.1:572500-577500 GCF_017591435.1 Portunus trituberculatus
TTGTAATGATCAGGGAGGTATTGGTGGTGTTGGTGGTGTTGTGGTGATGGTGGTGGTAGTGGGAGGGGTGATTGTGGTGGTGGTAGTAGCAGTTATAGAAGTAAGTGGTTGTATATAATGGCGATTCTAATTTTTACTACTATTGCTACTACTACTGCTACTGCTACTGCTACTCCTACTCCTACTCCTACTCCTACTCCTACAGCTACTGCTACTAAACTACTACTGCTACTACTCCTACTACTACTACTACTACTACTATTACTACTACTACTACTACTACTACTACTACTACTACTACTACTACTACTACTACTACTACTACTACTACTACTACTACTACTACTACTACTACTACTACTACTACTACTACTACTACTACTACTATCACCATCGTCATCAACATCAACATCATTACATATTCCATCTCGCTTCTCCCTTCTCTTCTTGTTCTCGTTCTCCTTCCTGTTGTGTTTGATGATTTGTGGTTGCATTGAGAACAATACGCAGTAACTTACAAGGCAACGTGTCATTAACTGATCGGATGAAATTAATGTAAAGGAAGAAGGAAACCAAAGGTGCTAAAAAGATAATGAGGATGATAATGAAATGCGAGGAGGAAGGGAAGGATTAATGGAGCAAGAGAGAGAGAGAGAGAGAGAGAGAGAGAGAGAGAGAGAGAGAGAGATCGTAAAGGACAATATGAATTTACCTTGAAATATTCGAAATTCTTAGCTAACTCATGCATACTAAAAGTCTCTCTCTCTCTCTCTCTCTCTCTCTCTCTGGCAAAAATGATCCTCGACTCTCCCTGGACAAGGTGTAATTCCGGCAACACGCGTTCGGAGCCCGCTTGGAGGAGGCTGTAATTTGCTTCATGGCTCACAAAGCGGCGCGCGGTTCACTTATTACCGGGCATCAAAGGATGGTGTGTGTCCACGTCTTTGCCACATCCAGCCACCCCTTTATGCCCGGACACACACACTCTCTCTCTCTCTCTCTCTCTCTCTCTCTCTCTCTCTCTCTCTCTCTCTCTCTCTCTCTCTCTCTGAGCATATAGATCACTCAGTTCTTGAAGATTCCTACTCCGCTGTGGCTTGCAGGAGCACAAGCGGGGCAGGGTCAGGTCACCACTGATGTCTTCTTCGTCTACGCGATGAAACAATAAACGGTTCATCGGTGTGACGAGGATACTGACGTCTGATTTGTCACATGGATGCCCTGTACACGAGAATAGCGTTGTTGTCGTAAGAACTTCAAAGTTTTATGAGCTAAGGTCGTCTATATTGAGTCATATTTCGTTGCTGGGTGACGTACGCCGAGTAGTGGTCTGAAACGGTAAATTTGTATTATGGTTAAAAAGTAAAGGGTGTGACGGCACTGGTAACGATTCCATTACTGAAGGCACCGTTTGTCAAATGGGCTAAGGTTCCCATAAGAGTGACTTGAGGCCTGTTATGTGGACCGTCACTGAATGCCAACCGTGCCTTTATGGGCATGTGGAACGCTGTCCGGAAGTTAATGCTATTCGCCTGAGTGTATCTGCATACAACCTTGAAACCAGGATACCATGGGGACGCTTTGAGGTTCGTGATGAGAGCACGGTAATCAGTGGTGGTGAGTGCTGCTCAGACCAGGAAGAATGTCCGCGTTGAGGTGCTTGGAGAAAGCCTTGGGAATGATATTGATGGGTCAGTGTAGTAAAGCCACTCTGTTGCATGTTTCTTTTGGATAATACTGCAAGCAAAAGGTAACTCATTAAATGTGCAAAAGTTTCTTGATTGCATTTTCTGTTGTCAACTGCATTAATACTGTGAATATTTTCTTAGTTTCTTCTTTAGTTGTGTTTCTCCCTTTACCTTTTTCACGGTATTGTTCGTGTGTGAATGGTTGGACGACCCGAGGTGAGCCGCTCATGCGTTAACCTGATTGCCTCGCATCACCTGCATAACAATATTGCTCAAGCACATAAATTGCAGGCGCACGTGTCATGCATTTCCATAATGGAAGCAAAAACTCTATGAATACTCTTGCCACCGCAGAATGGCAAATAAGCGGAGTGTTCATGCCGAGGCTGCCTGTGTCACACCTCATGCCGGTATTGTTGCTGCTGGACACGTGGATCGCTGCTGTCCTCGCCTCCCAACCCTCATCCATTGCCTACATTGCTTATATATATATATATATATATATATATATATATATATATATATATATATATATATATATATATATATATATATATATATATATATATATATATATATATATATATATATATATATATATATATATATATATATATATATATATATATATATATATATATATATATATATATATATATATATATATATATATATATATCTTTTCTTATTTTACCATCGTCATCACCTTCAATATCATCACCATCATCATTACCATCATCATCATCATCATCATCATCATCATCATCATCATCACCACCTTCATCATCACTTTCACCATCACCGTCACCATCATCACCATCATTTACACATTGAGGATCAGCATCGTCTTTACCATTGCACAGTATTCATTTAGCGTTGCAAGATCATGAGAATGTTCTCAGCACAAATTGACAGGCAATTGTTCTTTTTAAAGACAGTTTCTTACATGATGATTGCTGAGTTGGAGGAGGAAAAACGATAATATGCTCAGGATTCGCTTGTGTGCTTAATGAGATCCTTCCAAGAGGCAAGGAAGAAAATTGCGTGTTGTTTTCCTTCTCCTAATGAGGATGTTCGGTGAACGTTCGTGAAAAGATTCAGTGCAATAAACGTAAACATCTTTATCGCCATTGTTATTAATGCTTACCTTTGTTCGTCTTTTGCAAGGAATCTCACCTATTAGCTCATCAGTCTGCTTGCTTTCTGGCGAGTTCATTTAGGTTCGAATTTTATGCGTAACATCAACTTATATCTACTTGCAGACTCTTGTTTTACCAGCCTAATGACTTCCTTCAGCATTACTACAGCAGATGACATGATATGGCCCAATGGATACCAAACGAAGAACTGATAACAGATGGACGTGTCGGTTGACAAATGGAGTAGTTGTCCGTCATGGATCGACAAAAAAAAAAAGAAGAAAAAGTTTTATTGGTCCACAAAAATGATAAAGTGTGAGCAGTGACCAATTATCTCTCACCGGTGATGTGACATTGGACTGTTCTGAAACCTTGGCGAGTTAATCCCGGTACATCCTTGAGGGGGAGAGTTAACGCAGTGGTGGTCTGCATTGAAGTCAAAAAATGATACGAGTAGATGATACGAATAAACGATACAAAGAAACAGAGGGAAACAGTAAACAAGAGTGAAGAAAATAAATAATAGACAATAAGAATAATCATTTCTACACACTATTGAAGTCAAAAAAGATAAGGAACTGATGGGAGGAGATTATGTCATGTGTAAGTCACTTCTAGAATAAATATCCCTGCTGTCTTTTATTCTTCTAATGATCATTTATTGCGTCAGATGCGCTTTTAAGACATATGCAATTTGCTTTTATTGAGAAAGAAAACAAGGAAACCTGAAAACTCCATGTCTTTTCATTTACCATTATTAATTGCAAACAGAAGAAACACGATCTGCTAAAAGGAGAGAGAGGTGTCGAATATATAATAATGATGTGGACTGTTTAAAGAAGTGACGCCACTGAATTCGTACCCGGATCAGATAATTAGGGAAAATCTCTCTCTCTCTCTCTCTCTCTCTCTCTCTCTCTCTCTCTCTCTCTCTCTCTCTCTCTCTCTCTCTCTCTCTGTGTGTGTGTGTGTGTGTGTGTGTGTGTGTGTGTGTGTGTGTGTAGTTATTATTATCAGCAACGTATCAGCTAATATTCTTTACTTATATTATTTCCTTTCCATTACCAAGATCTTTTTTTTTTTCTTTGTAAAGCCACATAATAAGTTACCTTTTTGTGTGGTGTGATGGTGAGGTCGTTTGTGTGATGGTGCAGGAAGAACATAATGCGGCGTTAGTGTAATTTCTACCCTCTACGATGTTATTGCTGTTCTGATTATGAAACATGTTATTTCCGTCCATTCTGCTGAGCCAAACAGAGCGAGCGTCATATTGCATAGTTCTGGTCTGAGTGATTGGCATCGAGATTTGATTCATACCTCCCCCACCTGTTCCTCACTTCCTCACTTTCACTTTTTGGGACTTTTCATGATTTCTTTGTGTTCTTGACTTTAAGTTTTTTTCTTATTTATTTATTTTTTTTTTTGAAGTAGGGCTTTATTTATTTATATTCACATTTTAGTTTTTTTTTTTTAATACTATGTGGCCTTTTCACGGGGATGTATGGGCTAAAAGGGATACTTTTAGGGTACCTCCTATCTCAAAACCCACCCGCTATATAGGAAACCGTTGGCTCGAGTGAGGAAGTCCAACCTACACTCGGACCGTGGACAGGATTCGAACCCGTGCGCTTGGAGACCCCTCGCATGGTTCCACTCTACTCCAAACATGAGGAAACATAAAATAACTGTACGAAGCCAGCAGACCCACACGTGACAGTCATTCTTTAAAGCTTACTAATATCAGTCTTACTTTCATTCAGACATTTTTTTTTTACATTTCTCTCTCATTAATTTTGTAATATAATTTTTCCTATGATTCAAAAAATTTCTTTCCTTCTATTTCTCACTAGTTAATCTCTAAAGCATACATATACCATGCCTTCCTTTGTTCTGCCTATTACAACCACGAAAGCCTGTGTCAGTTTTAGTCTATCAGTTTGTTTATACATGATTGTATTACACTTTGCTCAATGTACTACTTGGTCAAATTCCTTCTTTGTGTTCATTTTCTTTTATATTCCATGTGTTTTAATCTTTCATGAATACGTGGCAGAAAGTTTGCTATACAGAGTGGTGGTGATGATGATGGTGACGACGGCAGTGATAATCGTGATGATGATGGCAGTGATAATGGTGGTGATGATAATGGTGATAATGATGATATAGATGACGA
>NC_059298.1:582500-585000 GCF_017591435.1 Portunus trituberculatus
ACACACACACACACACACGACTACATTAAGCAGACACGTTCACACACCCGTCAGTTATATAGCAGCCCATCCCCTCTGCCACTCCTCCTCCTCCTCCTCCTCCTCCTCCTCCTCCTCCTCCTCCTCCTCCTCCTCCTCCCGCTCAATCTGCCCCTTCTTTCATGTCTCTCTGTGTATCATCTTTCTCCTTGGCATTTTTTTTTCCTCCCTTCCGTTCCTGTCATTTTCATCCTGGTCTTATTTTGCTTCCCTTATTCTCATTCTACTTTCCTCTCAATATCTGATACTGATGTCTTTACCTTCGTGCTCAGGTGATGTTTTTCCTCCCTCTCTCGTTGGATATCTTAATTTTTCCCCTCCATCTATTTATTTTGTTGATTTATTTTTGTGTCTCTTTTAAACTTCGCTTAAATTTCATTCTTTTTCTTCTTTTTCTCTTTCTTTTTTTCGTCTTTTTTGTTTTGTTCATTTTCTTTCTCTCTTTCCTTTTCGTAGTTTTATTTCTTTGTGTTCTTATCTCTCTCTCTCTCTCTCTCTCTCTCTCTCTCTCTCTCTCTCTCTCTCTCTCTCTCTCTCTCTCTCTCTCTCTCTCTCTCTCTCTCTCTCTCTCTCTCTCTCTCTCTCTCTCTCTCTCTCTCTCTCTCTCTCTCTCTCTCTCTCTTTTATTCCCATTCTTTTCTCTTTTTTCTTATTATTTATCTATTCCAATTTCCTATCTTTTCATCTCTCTCTCATTTCTATCTCTATTCCCTTTCACTTCAGCCTTTTTTCCCCCTTGTTTTCCTCCTCCCTTTCCTTTAGTGTCATGCTTTCATCAACCCTTTGCTCCTCCACTCATATATTCCAATACATCCTTGTTTCAGTTTTATTTCTTCTTCTTTTCATCTTTTTCTCTCTTTCCTTCCCCTAGCTACGTCTTTTTCTTTTTTTCTTTCTTTATTTGCTGTGTTTTCATCCTTCTCTTCTCTCTTTTTTTTGCTTTGCTTTCCTCTCCTTTCCTTTCCTTTTCTTTTTTTTCTATCATTTCCTTTCCTTTCCTTCCTATTTTACTTTCTTCCATCCCTCCTTCCTTCCCTCTCTCTTTCCTTCCTTCCTTCCTTCCTTCCTTCCTTCCTTCCTTCCTTCCTTCTTTCTTTCTTTCTTTCCTTCCTTCCTTCCTTCCTTCCTTCCTTCCTTTCTTCCTTCTCTTCCTTCCTTCCTCCTTCCTTCTCATTCCTTCCTTCCTTCCTTCCTTCCTCTCTCTTTCCTTCCTTCCTTCCTTCCTTCCTTCCTTCCTTCCTTCCTTCCTTTACTGTTTCCTCTTCCTTTTTCCTCACTACCTCTCTCTCTCCTTTCATTTTCTCTCCTCTCTCTCTCTCTCTCTCTCTCTCTCTCTATTGAATTTCTTACTTTTCTTTATTCTCCCTTGACACTTTTTTTCTTTAATTAACTTTCTTTCGCTCTATTCCTCCCTTTCCTATATCTTATTTCCTTTTACTCCTATATATATTTTCTTTCCACCCATTCTTTCACCCTGTTCGTTTTTCTACATTTTCTCTCTCTCTCTCTCTCTCTCTCTCTCTCTCTCTCTCTCTCTCTCTCTCTCTCTCTCTCTCTCTCTCTCTCTCTCTCTCTCTCTCTCTCTCTCTCTCTCTCTCTCTCTCTCTCTCTCTCCTCTCTCTCTCTCTCTCCCTCCCCACATACGCATCGTTTAGCCAGGAAAAAAAATAAAGAAGGAAAAATGAGGACCCAATTATGCCGTTAACCAGAAGCACAGGGTTCCCTCATAACCAGGTGGTCACTACGGGGTCTTCTGTGTACCAAGGGCTCCAAGGGACTAGAAAAATGCCCGCCCCCCATCAGACAACCGATCCTTTTTTACCTGAACCACATTTAAAAATCCATTAAGCCCACCCGAGCTAATACATCTCACCGAGACCGAAATATCCATACGCGGCCGAAACCTCTAACATGCCACGCCTGAAACTCTAGATGACCTCCCGTAACCTGACCTCACTGACCCCCGTAACTCCTTCTCCCGCACCTCACCTGTGTGTGTGTGTGTGTGTGTGTGTGTATACTACGGAAGAGAGAGAGAGAGAGAGAGAGAGAGAGAGAGAGAGAGAGAGAGAGAGAGAGTCATAGACACATACAGAGAGAGAGAGAGAGAGAGAGAGAGAGAGAGAGAGAGAGAGCGGCGGGGCACAGGACATACAGGGCAATGTTGAGCACTGGCATCGTCGCCTCGTGGCTGCGGACCACCTCATTTAATGCTCACCTTCCACGGCCTCCTTTGTAATGTATCTCTCTTCCCCTTCCAGCTATTCCCGCCCCCCCCCCTTTAATTGCTCGCTACTGCCCTTGCAACCCAACACTCCGAGATAAAGCTTATCTTTGGTTGCCACCAGACACCAGCGGTATGAACTTTTTCCTTTGTTTTGGTCGATGGCTGCCGGCGTACGATTCTCATCCCCGTCCTGCTTTGATCTTATTTTACGTATTTTTTTCCTTTCTCTCTCTC
>NC_059298.1:590000-600000 GCF_017591435.1 Portunus trituberculatus
TATACTGATAGCAGTGTAGCCAACAACAACACCACCAACACCACCAACACCACCATCAACAACAACAGTAGTAACAACACCAACAACAATAACAACACCACCACCACCAACAACAACAACAACAGCAACAACAGCAGGAACATTCGCAATAGCAACACTAACAACATCAATATTCCTTGCATGATAATAATTTGAATAGTTGAAATGTTATTCAAACCTCTGTTGAAGTGCTTTTTGTTGGTGGTGGTGGTGCTGGTGCTGGTGTTGGTGTTGTTGTTGTTGTTGTTGTTGTTGTTGTTGTTGTTGTTGTTGTTGTTGCTGGTGTTGGTGTTGCTGCTATTGTTGTTGTTTTTTGTTGTTGTTGTCGTCGTCGTCGTTGTGGTCTTGCTCTTATTGTAAATGCACACCTGCTCACAACAAGGACAACACTCACAGCCATCCTGACCGGTAGGCACGCATGAGGCGGCGGCGGCGTCTTGGAGTCACTGTAGCGATAGAGTTTTTGTTCTGATGTGAGACCAATTGAAGTGTAGTGATCTGGAAACCAGCGAGACTCTTAACATCCATCTAGTTTTGCCAGAAGCGCCGCACACATTGTTTAAAGGAATAACATGAGTAAGGCTGGTGCTGCTTTGGATTTTCGCGCTTAGGCAGTCTTGAGAGAGATGTGGGAAGCGTGGTTCAGACTCACTCAGTGTCTATAACTCAGATAGCATCATGGAGTGCCGAGACAGTTGTTTGTTCATTGTTTTACTGCTTTTTTTTTCTTTCTTACATCATGCAGCTCCTGTGTACGCGAAAAATATTTGAGATATTCCTTTATTGTCAATTTGAAAACAAAACATTTCTTAGCATATGATTTTTTTCCCAAGAGTGAAATGTAGCAGTGATAATAATACTTCTTAGGTATTCCACGTGCGTCAGGATTCAGTCAGGTATTGAAAACAATGCGACGCGTGGCTCGCAACTCATTTTCTGTTCTTGTTCTTTTACAGAGGTGACGAAATCCAGGACGCTGAAGTTTAGCCTCACCAGGAAGGAACCACGAAGCTACAGACCTTTAAGTAAGTATTATTTTGAAGTTCAGTAGCGTAGTAGTGAAATTAGAAAATAGGACATTGTACCCTAAAAATAAAAGACCATGTATTTCTAAAGCACAGAAAATCATGTAAAAGGAGAGTCCGCCTCACATCTGAACAGTGAAATGTGGCCCATCAACCTTTGCTTCTCACTTACTGATGCACTGAGGCGATAAAGCACTCGGTGTAAGGAAGAGCCAGGAACTCATGTTTGGACTGACAAATTGTTCTGAAGGCATGCGATTACTTGTCGTATGCAGCATCTGAAGTTTGAGGTTGCAGTGTTGCCGCAGGGAGGACGGTTTGTCTATATGTAGGCTTGCCGGTACCAGGGTTTCCTTTTTCGATACTACTCTTTGATGAATAATGAAGTGAGCAACCTCCGCCTCCCCGCCGAGACCCACTCAGGGCTCTGTTTATGAGCGTGACGTGGCGGGGCATCGTTTGATTCGGTGATGAGCGGCGGCAGCTTTGTTATTACTGTCAGGCAGCCTTGTGTGTGAGTCTTTAGGGGTTCGGTCATATTTTCCCTAGGCCTCTCTCCCCCTTCATAACTTCTCCACTAACAGGCTCTCCTTTAGACGTTTTCCTTTCGAGATATTTCCTCCTGTAATGTTTCCTCCCTGGATATATGACAGCATACCGGTACGATCATGAAATATTGAACAAAATCATTGCTATTAGTGATTTGTGGTATACTGTTAGGTGTTACTACAACAAGACATGCACTCGTTTGTTTATCTTTGTGTAAAAACAATTGTGCCAGCAATAAAACGAGTAGTAGTAGTAGTAGTAGTAGTAGTAGTAGTAGTAGTAGTAGTAGTAGTAGTAGTAGTAGTAGTAGTAGTAGTAGTAGTAGTAGTAGTAGTAGTAGTAGTGATAGTAAAGTAGTAGTAGTAGTAGTAGTAGTAGTAGTAGTAGTAGTAGTAGTATATAATATTGTTTCATTTAGGCCAGGTGTTGTTGAATCACTACATACCTTTACTGGAATACTGGATGTGTTCTTTAGCGGCACTCAGAACATTTTTGGTGTAGGTAACACTTAAATCAACACAGTAATTGCTGCATTTCAAACACAACACACCTTATTCATATTGCAACGCACAATGAATAGCTGAGAGAAATGTTTTAGGTACTATTACTAGTCTTCCTACTGTAAGATGAGAGAGAGAGAGAGAGAGAGAGAGAGAGAGAGAGAGAGAGAGAGAGTCACTATAAGTGCTATGTCAGCCATTTTGTCTCACATCCGGATTCAATTAACACCAGTGCAGACGTTGCATGATGTTTTCAGACCAGTGTATACTTTTCGCTATCGCCATTCACAATTCGACATGAGTCACCAGTTCTACTTACTGTTGAACAAGAAATGTGAACACGTAACAAAGCCTTGGGTTTTCTGAAAAATTACTCAACTTGCGACAGGTTTTGTTTCCTTGTATGTATACACCGCGCTGCGTCGCTGATCCACCGCTCCACTTGCGCGGCTGTGTACCTGCGTGGTGTCCTTGACGGTTTCCGCGGTTACATGCACTGAATATCACTTGTAATATTTTCTTATTTTTTATAATATTCTATCAAGATTATAATTTGCAGCCAATATTCTTGTAACTCAAAATACTGATGACGATCTGTATTATTGGAGGTGAGTTGTATAAAACACTGAAATGGAAATCCAATCCCAAGTGTTAAAAGAAGATGGCGGATTGAAGCTTTTCCTTTCCAGAAGATGGCGAAAAGTTGAAGCAGTGAGCGCGATATCACACAGCCTGATCTTTGAAGCGTTGCTCTGACGGGCATTGCAGGTTTTCGGTCAGTTGAGTTGGGACCTTCATTGGATTGGATCTATCTTACCATAATTTTCATTGGATCCAGCTTCACTAATGATTGACTCGAGTATCTTTTCTTTATTAAACTTATCTCAGTATATACACAAATATTCTGTGATGAACAGACACAAGATTTTTCACTTACTCGCCCGCCAAGCAGAAACTTATATACCATGTTTATTCTTGCAAATGCGAAGTGACATCCGTAAAAGAATAAGGAAAAATGTACCAAAAAGCACGATAGTATTTTGTA
Organism: Portunus trituberculatus; assembly: GCF_017591435.1. NCBI lineage: Eukaryota > Metazoa > Arthropoda > Malacostraca > Decapoda > Portunidae > Portunus > Portunus trituberculatus. The sequence continues at coordinate 593,159 of NC_059298.1, forward strand.
TATATTTATTTATCATTATTATTACTTTCATTCCACTGAAGTGGAAATTTCCCAGAAGTTACCAGTCCTCCGCCCTGCGTGGGTCTTGAGGCGCTCGAATATAGCCCCTTGAGGCACGAGTGTTAATAAATGCTCGTGCAACGATGGCTGTGCTACTACTATCACTGCTGCTGCTGCTGCTGCTGCTGCTGCTGCTGCTGCTGCTGCTACTACTTGTACGTAGCATCAACAAAAACATAAGCAGAAACAACAGGCAAAAACAGTAGCAGGAGCAACAGCAGCAGTAGCAGCAGCAGCAGCAGCAGCAGCAGTACCAGTAGCAGTAGCAGCAATAGTATATCATTATTTTTATTATTAGTAGTAGTAGTAGTAATAGTAGAAGTAAGTAGAGATAGTACCCACCCACCCACCCACCCACCCACCCACCTACACACCCATTTATCCACCCATACACCCACATCTAACCCACCCAAGAAACCACCCAACCAACCAAAACCACCCACCCAACCAACCAACCAACCAACCAACCAACCAACCAACCAGCCAACCATCCCGCCAAACAAAGGAGTAAGACACCGCAAGGAACAATGCCATGACGTGCAGCTGATTAACAGGGAGCAGCAGGTAACATGAGCCTCAGGTGGCCCGCGTCAGGCTCCACCCGCGTCAGCTTCCACTCGTTCTGACACGCAAATAGGCTCGTCTTAGGGGATCCGTCCGGGGCTGGTAGGGGCGTGTGGTTCCTTGGTTCGTTCATTCGGAATTCTGTCACACACGACCCTTAGCGCTTGAGCAGGTTTAAGGGGGAGGTTGGTGGGTATCGGGAGGGCGTGTTTATCGGGGGAGGGGGTAAGTCGGTCGGGTGGAAGTAAGAGGAGTTGAGGATGAAGGTAGAGAAGAGGATTTTGTCGGAGGGATGGAAGGAAAGGAGAGGCTGGGCTGGAGTGCATAGAGGAGGAAAATAAAAGTGTAGAGAAAGGTTGTAAGATAGAAAGATGGAAGAAAGAAGAGATGAGGGAAACGATGGGAGTCCATTACGTTATTAGAGTAAGAATTGGGAAACAGGAAGGAAAAAAAGAGTTTAGATGAGAAAAAAAAAAACGAGATGGAGGAAAGAAGCGAGACCAGGGATTGAAATACATAAGAGAAGAAATAGAAGAAGGAGGGAAGAGAAAGAACAGCAAAAGAGAAGGAACAGAAGTAGAAGAAAAATTAAGTTAGATAGAAAAAATATAAAAAAAAATATTGTGTTGGTGTATTTAATAGAATCATACATGAAAAATAAGAGGGAAGAGGAAGGGACATAAAAAGCAAACAGGCTAAAAAAAAGAAGAAAAAACCTAAAGGTAGAAAAAGAAGCAACCATGAAAGATAACAGAAAAATGTAGGCTATATATATATATATATATATATATATATATATATATATATATATATATATATATATATATATATATATATATAGAGAGAGAGAGAGAGAGAGAGAGAGAGAGAGAGAGAGAGAGAGAGAGAGAGAGAGAGAGAGAGAGAGAGAGAGAGAGAGAGAGAGAGAGAGAGTATGGAGTAAAAGAGGCAAAATGATAATAAAAGAATGAAGAAGCAAAAAGAGAACAAACCTAAAACAGGTATGTAAAAAAAAAACTGAAAAAAGAGAGAGAGAGAGAGAGAGAGAGAGAGAGAGAGAGAGAGAGAGAGAGAGACGCAGGCAAGCAGGCAAGCAGGCAGGTAGGCAAGGAGGCGAGCAAACCAGGCCGGTAGACACACACACACACCTAGATGAGTTGTGCCCGGGGTAAAGGCAGGCAGCTTTATTAAGATTCAGTCAAATGCACTCGAGTGGAAATTTCTAAATGGGGTAATAATATGCGAATAGATGAGTTAATAGATATTGTTATGTAATGAGTGCGAGGAGGGTGGGCGGCGGGCGAGGGGTAATGAGAGGCTGGGAAACAAGCGTAGAGGCAGGTGTATGTAAAAATGATCGTGGCGTCAGTGAGAGAAGGAGGGGAAAAAAAAAAGAAAAAAAAGTGAGGATATTTTCATTACTTCAGAGAGAGAGAGAGAGAGAGAGAGAGAGAGAGAGAGAGAGAGAGAGAGACCTTCACTTTAGTTCTGGTCTGTGGTCACACTCGCCTTTTTGTCTCCAGTGTCACTTTCTGAGCCTATCTTTTAATCTGTGGTTCTCTCTCTCTCTCTCTCTCTCTCTCTCTCTCTCTCTCTCTCTCTCTCTCTCTCTCTCTCTCTCTCTCTCTCTCTCTCTCTCTCTCTCTCTCTCTCTCTCTCTCTCTCTCTCTCTCTCTCTCTCTCTCTCTCTCTCTCTGCAAATATAATCGAAATATGAATAAAAGAACAGTGATGTATTCTTGGTAATCTTGAATGGTGTATGTCTCTCTCTCTCTCTCTCTCTCTCTCTCTCTCTCTCTCTCTCTCTCTCTCTCTCTCTCTCTCTCTCTCTCTCTCTCTCTCTCTCTCTCTCTCTCTCTCTCTCTCTCTCTCTCTCTCTCTCTCTCTCTCTCTTATTTATAGTCGCATTTATTTAGTCGTCTATTTGTGTTTTAGTTAATGCGTGTTCATTGATTTGTTTATGCATGTTTGTGCGCATACTCGGTCTTGTTTATTTTATTCTCTTGTTTATTTGCTACCTCATTTGATAGTGTCGTTTTTATTTGTTCGTATATTATGTATTAGTATTCCATGTGTGTGTGTGTGTGTGTGTGTGTGTGTGTGTGTGTGTGTGTGTGTGTGTGTGTGTGTGTGTGTGTGTGTTGTATGTTGTTGTGTGTTTGTTGTTGTTGTTGTTGTTGTTGTTGTTGTTGTTGTTGTTGTTGTTGTTGTTGTTGTTGTTGTTCTTGTTGCTCGCGCTGTCATGTTTCATTGTGTATATACTTTCAATGTTACTGTTACAATTGAAATCGATGCTGCTGCTGCTGCTGCTGCTGCTGCTGCTGCTGCTGCTACTACTACTACTACTACTACTACTACTACTACTACTACTACTACTACTACTACTACTACTACTACTACTACTACTACTACTACTACTACTACTACTACTACTACTGATAATAATAATAAATAATATAATAATAATAATAATAATAATAACAATAATAACAATAATAATGATAATAATAATAATAATAATAATAATAGCAATAGCAATACTACCACCACCACCACCACCATAATCGTAATTCTAAACACACATTTTCAAGGACACTCACACAGCATCTCCTCAAGTAAGACATCTGAACACCAGCGTGGGAAGCAATTAGGACGCGCCACTCATCGGAACACAACGCGTAATGACACACTGAAGCAAAATGAGATCTCACATGTTACGGAGGGAAGGGATTTCATATTACTAATCTTTTTCCTTGGCTTTTGTGTGTCAGGCAAGATCATATGCTTCATTTTTCTCGTATTTTTACTTTTTGTTTCTTTCTTTTAGCTGACCTGGACGAGGAAACAATATTATGTGGGGTATTTGCTGGTTTTTGTTTTTCTTTATGTCTATTTGTCTGTTTACTTGTCTGTTTGTCTGTGTATATTTGTATGTCTGTCTGTCTGTCTGTCTGTCTATATACGTATGTACTACTACTTGTTTGTGCTTCCCTGTCTTATCATAGTTATCTGTCTGTATTTGCCTTTATGTATGTATGTATGTATGTATGTGTGTGTGTACGCCTGTCTATTTGTCAGTGTATTTTGCGTCTGTCTCATGAAACCTTCAGATCTTTTAGCATATTTTAGATTAACACACACACACACACACACACACACACACACACACACACACACACACACACACACACACACACACACACACACACACACACACACACACACACACACACACACACACACACACACACACACACACACACACACACACACACACACACTCTCTCTCTCTCTCTCTCTCTCTCTCTCTCTCTCTCTCTCTCTCTCTCTCTCTCTCATTTACACTTACACGGTTTTTCAATCTAGGCATTATTCACTCATTATCTCAAGACACTTAACTCTATACGCTTATACATATTTTTTCTAATGGAAGAGCAAACGACCTTAGATCATTTTGTTTTCCCAAGTAAAGGTTTTTACTCTTGAAGATTTCCACACTATAAAGCTTGCCGTGTATCCTCCCTTCCCTTCTATCCCTTTAAGGAGAGGTGTTCTGCCACTCCTGCCTCTTTTATTGTCTCATTCAGCTGTCTTTGGTCTGTGTCCATTTGTTGTAGTAATAATAAAACTTTCCCTTCGTCCGTAGAGAGAGAGAGAGAGAGAGAGAGAGAGAGAGAGAGAGAGAGAGAGAGAGAGAGAGAGAGACACACACACACACACACACACACACACACACACAGAGAGAGAGAGAGAGTTTCACTAGTTGAGAAGCTCACTGAGGAAGCCTCTCAACAAAACTGTGTGATTAAGTCCCTCCAGGACGACCGAGACTTGATCATACAACACAGAGACGTGTTTGCTGCGGCTCTCAGAGTAGCAGACAGGCTGATAGCGTCAAAACAGCGCCAGACGCAAGTAGCCACACGCTCTCAGGCAGTCAGCGCCCACGCAGAGTCAATTGACGAACACTGGGAGGTGGTTTGTCAGGACTCTGAGAGGTGGAGGACGTGGTGGAGCTCGGATAAACCGCAACAGCTCCGCCACTCAGCTGTTTTCTCAACTTCCACCTTCCGCCTGCCCGGGAAACAACGACCGCTCCGCCTACCTCCACTGCTTCCATCGCCACACAGAGCGACTGTGACACCTCCCCAGCGTCTACTGTCACTCCTTCTGCCACACAGAGTGACTGCTCGGTACTCACTACCACGTCTACCGCCACACAGAGCAGCAGGGACTCTTCCTCCATAAATACAGCGAACGGAGTAGATCGCGGTGCCTCTGTTCGCCCACGAACCTCTCCTCAGACCACTTCAGGAGATTGGAGAAAAAAGAAAACTAAGAGGGAAGTGCAGCAGGACGCGAGGAAGGTGTCCAGCGAAGGACTGAGGACTCACCAGGCCACCAAGCAGACACAAAAGCGAGCCAAGGCAAAAGTGTGTGAGTACTGCTCACGGAAAGGACACACTTCTGCTACTTGCCACGCCAGAACTGACGATTTACGTCAGGAGCGTCTCCTACAGCGGCTCCTTACGGTGGAAAGACACACAGCCACACCCTTCCCACCTGCAGCGCCTCAGCCCGCCCACCACCTCACTTCATTTCAGTCCTTACCACAACCTCGCCCACTCCTTCCTCAGCCTGGTATCTGGAATCAGAGCCAGGGGCGGCAGTGGACCACTCCTCTTCACCAGTACCAGCAGTCGGCCGCGGACCCTAACCACCACCTCGGACTAGCAGGCCTCGCTCACTACCATCCCTCACCATGGTACAGCCAGCTTGCCCCGCCGCCAACTAAAGGTCGTCTCTAGCAACGTCCGTGGTCTCCGGACTAACCTTGCAGACTTATACCACAACTGTGTGCAACGACACAATGCAGACGTTGTTGTGGTGACAGAGACATGGCTGAACAGTGAGGTGGAGCCCACGTATGGCAGGATGCAGGGCTTCACCCACTGGGTGAGGAGGGACCGACAGGAGCGAACAGGAGGTGGAGTGGCTGTCTGCTTCAAGGAAGGAATGCAGGCCCAGCTACTCGACATAGACACGCCTCCACTGATGGAGATGATGTACTTCCGAGTAACGCTGGCAGACCGCTCAGCCCTCCTACTGTGTGCCCTGTATCGCCCCCCGCGACAAGGGCCTGACTCACTCCTGTACCTGACTGAGACTTTAGACAACCTGATGATGGCACACAGCTGCAGCCACGTGCTGATTGTGGGGGATCTCAATCACCACCTGGAAAGAGACGCCTACGAGAATCTCCTGAGGTGCAGGGTCTGACAGATCATGTCACCTTCCCCACACATGAACGAGGAGGGACATTAGACCCTGTCATCTCAGACTACCAGGAGGACAAGCTTCAGTGTCATCAGCTGGGGCTCGTGGGCAGCTCTGATCATCACGCTGTACTGACACAGCTGGAAGTGGGCGTGGCTCGGGACGAGGCCACCACCCGCACCATCTGGCTGTGGAACAAAGCAGACTGGGCTTCCCTGCGCCGCGACCTGACCCACACCCCATGGGCCACTCTGCTACAGGGAGGAGCAGAGAGTGAAGCACTTGCACTCACCTCTCACCTTCTCGCCCTCCAGAGACGCCACGTCCCACACAGGGAATACACCACCAGACCGACGGATCAGCCATGGTTTGGCTACCGTTGCCGTGTTGCTGCTGAGGCAAAGTATGCTGCCTGGCTCCGCTACAAGAGGAACCCGACTCGGCGCAACAAGGACTTGCATAGGGCTGCATGCAGGAGGATGGTGGTAACCAGCAAGTGGGCCTTAAAAAAGTGGGAGGAAAGCCTGCGCCGGAAACTGTGTGGCACTGGCGTAGGAAACAAAACTTGGTGGTCCCTTGTTAAGGACAAACAGGAACTGGCCACCAAGAATCCATCCCTCCCTCAGCAAGCAGGACGGTACTGTCGCCACCAGCAGTAAGGAGAGGGCACAGTTGCTGGCTTCCTTGTTTGCTGGAAAAATGAAGGTGGGGAATCCACAGCAGCCACCGCCTCAGCTGGTCCAGCAATGTGAGAAGACTGTCACCATGGTGGAGGTGACGCATCAGCAGGTGAAGCGATTATTGCGGGGCTGGACACACAGAAAGCTACCGGCCCTGATGACATCAGCCCGCACCTGCTGAAGCGATGCTCCCAGGAACTGGCTGCCCCTCTCACCCAAGTTCACAACTTGTGTACGGGAAAACGTCTGGCCTTCAGTGTG
>NC_059298.1:605000-610000 GCF_017591435.1 Portunus trituberculatus
GTGATAAGATAGATAAGGGAAACTGAATGATGAAAGGAAACTATGAAGAAAGAGGAGAAGAGGGAAAGGTTTGAGAGAGAGAGAGAGAGAGAGAGAGAGAGAGAGAGAGAGAGAGAGAGAGAGAGAGAGGGATGTCTCTTCTCGCCTGGTTGGAAAGACGGTCACTTGGGAGTCTCTGGTTACTGCCACAGCCCGAGAGAGAGAGAGAGAGAGAGAGAGAGAGAGAGAGAGAGAGAGAGAGAGAGATTATATATAACATTTTTCTTTACTTTTGTTTTAAAATGTTTTGTTTTATAGGTACACAAAAGTTTAAATATAAATTTGCTAGAGAGAGAGAGAGAGAGAGAGAGAGAGAGAGAGAGAGAGAGAGAGAGAGAGAGAGAGAGAGAGAGACGCGGACATGGACAAACAGACTGATATACACGGACAGACAGACGTAATCACTGTAATCAGGGTTGTATATGGGTACAGGCTAATAATGGAGTGAATAATAAACAGCACGGCAAAAAATCTCTTAGCAGGACGAAAAGTAATTGCGGTGACGAAAATAATCTCATTAACCAGACCGGGAATGAAGACTAGATAGGGGGAAAAAATAGGGACGTATTTAAGACACAGAAAAGTGGGCACTGACATAAAGGAATATTAGGGAGGTATAATAAGGGGAAAAAAGGAAAGAGGAATAAAAAATGGGGCATAAAAAGAAAATATGAGACTAGTATGAATTGAAATAGAAAAAAAAGAGCATATTTAAACAGAAAATGAGTGTATTTATAATATGAACCATTAAGGGAAGTTTGAGAAAAGAAATATTTGCAAAAAAGAAAGATGATTAACACGAAATTAGAGGACCAAATAAAACACAAAACGAAGTGAAAATAAAACAAATGGACGGAAAAAAAAAGAGAGAAAAAATTGACACTATAATTTGTCTCGTAAAACAGTCATGTGTGTTAGTGGCGGGAGAGGCGGTGACGTGATGGAGGCTGCGGCGGCGGTGGCAGTAGTGGTGGTAGTAGAACTTTAGTAGGAGAACCCAGCCAAGCAAACCCAAGCTAACCAAAATCACCAAGACTACCCGTACACACTTCCCTCTCTTAGGCCTCCTCCTCACCCCTGACCCTGACTGACACCCTGCCAGCCACACCTCCCCTTCACTAACCCAGCTCATTGTTACCAGCTCGGCGTCTCAGGCAAGTAAATCAACTCACGAATGGGAGGGAAAAAAATAATTAGAGTCTAGCGCCGAAGTGTTGTGTGGCGGCGGAACCTCCAGTCGGCAGGTAAACAAAGAGAGGACGAAAATTAGTAGTGGGAGGGACTGTGGCAGGACACATTTCTCACCTCCCGTGGTTGAGGGGCGGAGGGCGAGGGAAGGGCGGGGATGTTAGGCGGGGAGGTAAAAAGAAGGCAAACAGGGAGAGAAAAGGGAAAGGGAGGAATAGTTAAGAATAAGATGAAAGAAGGGAAAATGTAGAGAAAAAGAGGTGGCATGATAAAGAGAAGGAAGAAATGAAGGAATAATTAGGTAAAAAAAAAGGCAAACAAGGAGAGAAATAAAGAAATAGGTAGATAAAGAAAAGAAAGAACAGAGAGAACAGGGAGGAGGAATAGGTAAGTGTATACGATAAAAGAAGGGAAAATGTAGAGAAAAAGATTAAGAGAAGGAAGAAACGAAAGAATAATTAGGTAAAAGAAGGCAAACAGGGAGAGAGAAACGAAGAGATAGATAGATTAAGAAAAAAATAACATATAGAGAACAGGGAAAGGAAGGAATAGTTACCATGCAGGGACGTGAAGAGAAAAGAAAGAGTAGAGAAGGAGAGGCAGTGCAGTGTGACAAAATGAAGAATGAAAAGAAGAAATAGAAGGATGACAACAGAAAGGCAATAGGGAAAGCCAGAAGTGGATAGGTAAAAGAAGAGAGAAAAAAAAAAAACCAGGAATCTAGAAGGGAAGGAATAAGATGAATGAGGAAAGAAAGTAAAGGAGAACATTGATGAAGAAAAGTAGAAAACAAACAGGGAGACGAAAAAAAGAGAGAGAATCATAAAAGGAAGATAGGAACTGGAAAGAAGGAAGAGCGAGAGGATGAGAGATGTAAAAGAAGAAAGAAGGGAGAGGGAGAAAGGGAGGACTATTTAGAGACAAGATAAAAGAGAGAGAGAGAGAGAGAGAGAGAGAGAGAGAGAGAGAGAGAGAGAAAGTTGGAGAAAGGTAAATGGAAGGAAAATAAACGGAGAGGAAGAAAGGGAGGGAGGTAACAGAAAGAAAAAAAGAGAGAGAGGAATAGTTAGAAGCGATATAAAAGAAAGAAAAAGAGAGGGGGAGAGAGAAAGAGAGAGGGAGAGCGAACGTTGAAGAAAGGTAAAGGGAAAAAAAGAAAGAAGTGGAGAGGAAGAAAGGGAGGGAGGTAAGAGAAGGAAAAAAGAGAGAGAGACGAACTTTCAAGGAGTATAAATGGGCTTAGATAACACATGATGGAGGCGTATTGAGAGAGAGAGAGAGAGAGAGAGAGAGAGAGAACATTTATGTATACCTCACCTATTTATATTATTATAGGAATGAGTCAATCTCGTAACCTCTCGTGTTTTATTGTCGGATGATCATATTTTGGAGGAGTTTATTATATCGATAGTATTCGCACGCGCCACCACTCCCTCCGCTAATGCATGCTGGTGACGTATTGCGCTATTGGGAGGACTGTTTCTACACGTTCTTATCTCAACCCGTCTTGTTAACTTCCTTGATGTGTGTCCCTAAAGATTGGAAGGGGCGCTGTTGTGAGTTTTCATATTCTGCCTTCGTTCTTTTATACTGTAAGTCTCTCTCTCTCTCTCTCTCTCTCTCTCTCTCTCTCTCTCTCTCTCTCTCTCTCTCTCTCTCTCTCTCTCTCTCTCTCTCTCTCTCTCTCTCTCTCTCTCTCTCTCTCTCTCTCTCTCTCTCTGTGTGTGTGTGTGTGTGTGTGTGTGTGTGTGTGTGTGTGTGTGTGTGTGTGTGTGTGTGAACCCATGAATACACGTGGCTAAGTTTTAAAGGCTACTCAATGATATTTATCTGTCCATTTTGTCTTATCTATCTATCTATCTATCTATCTATCTATCTATCTGCGTGTGTTCATGAGGAGGGTGGATGTCCAAGGAGGGAAGTCGGCGGCAGATGGAGGAGGAAAGTTGGGAAAGGAAAGAAGGAGGGGGAGAGAGAGAGGGGGAGGGAGGGAAGGTCATGGCTCGTTAGACCGGTGTGACCTGAGACGGGGTCATTAAACACCGGGCCGGGAGGGAGGGAGGGAGGGGATGGGAGGGGAGAGGGAGGGAAGATGGAGGAAAGATGGAGGGTCACAAGAGACGAGAGTTTACACAGAGCAGTGACGCGACTGATCCTTCTTCCTTCCCTTCTTCCCTCCATCCCTCCCTCCTCTTCTTCCCTCCCTCTTCTACACCCCCTAATATACTCCCTCTATTTTTGAGTCCCCTCCCCAAGGATCTAGTTTCCTATCCTTCGTTTTTAAGTAATCCTTCTCCCTCCTTTCCCTCTCATGTGTTCCTTCCCTAATTCATCTTTTCCCTTTCCCTGATGGTGCGTCCTCCCTCCTCCCTTTCTCATCTTTATCCCCTTCATCCTTTTCTCCGTCTTATTTTTATCCGACGTTCATCCCTCCTCCTTTTCATGCTCCTCTCCGTCTTCCTGTTTCTTTCCTCAGGCTTCCTTTCTCGTCTCTCTCTTGTTTGTTTTAATTACGTATTCATTTTCCTCCTCCTTCTCGTCCTCCTCCTTGTCTTTTCCCTCTGTGTAAAGACTTGTAAGATAGAGTTGTCTTCTTAAACAAACATGCTCGTTATCTGTCAACATGTTTTCCTTTACCTGTTACTCCATGTTCAATTTTCGTAAGTTCTTCTCCAATCATACATTATTACCCTTTCTTCATCATCATCTCTTTTCTTTGTTTTCTTCTTTCTTTTTTTTTTTCCACTTATCACTCCTTCCTCTCTTCCCCTCCTTCTCCTCCTCTGCCCATCTAACTCAAGACGGACACACAAGTGACGTCATCCTACATTACCCCCTGACAGCCAATCACGGCGCAGCTGCCACACACACTCCCTCCCTCAGCCTCACATTACCGATAAAAACACGTATTCATTTCGCATCCACTTTGGGGCTGCGCGAGTGAGACTGACAGTGACACTTCATCTTTCCTTGCACAAGAGCGCCACTTGAGCTAATGTTTACTACACCGACCGGGCAGAAGAGCCAGCATTGTTTGGTTTGTGATCGTCGTTGTTTTGTTAGAGTTTATCTTTTCTGTAAGGGGAGTGTGGGTTACTGGCCTCGCTGTTAGGGCTGGGAGTGCTGGTGGTTGGTGGTGTGGTGGTTGTGGAAAGGGATTGTGGGGCGATGGGGAATGTAGTACTATGTGGTCTGGGTGGGTGGCGTGAGGGAGTGAGTGGTGGGAAGTGCTGGGTGTGATAGGCGGGTGTGGTGGAGCAGTGGTGGGTGTTGGTGGGAATATATTGTGTGTCAGAATAATTCAGGCAGCATTTTCGGCGTGACAGCTTCATACTGCAGTATTTCCTTCATATCTGTGACTCACGTTGGTTGCTGTTTGGACACACGACACTCTCCCCTGAACAGCTACCTTGTTTCTTGAAGTAAACAGTGTGAGGTAATAAAAACAAATAGCTATACAATATAATACAATACAAGAGAGACAGAAAATAGAAAATTGCGTTGCCTTCTTTCAAACTATGCACCAACATTTAAACTTCGACTCTTTTACATTTTCCAAAGTTTATAAAAATCTTTAAAACTTTTATACGAACACTCCTTCATATCATCGCTTGAAATGGTCCTGTGATGAAAGTCTGCGCTAGGAAAAGTGCGTTACGAGGAGAGAAGGTTCACCGGGAGGGACTGTGGGGGAGGAGGACGCTGACAGGCGTTAAAACCTCAATAATATGTGACCCTCGTGTATAGAGCCTGCTGTGTTTCCCTAAAGCCAG
>NC_059298.1:615000-630000 GCF_017591435.1 Portunus trituberculatus
ACCATCATTCACATGTCAGACATCATTCCTTCAATCAGTGTGTTGTTTGAGTACTGAAGCTTTCGTCATGTTAACCCCTTCAGTACTGGGACACATTTTTACCTTGATTTTTATGTACGATTAGACCATTTTATTGACATTAGGAAGGGTGTATAGAAGTCAGAAGATTAATGACCAGAATCTTCTCCATTTTAATCCCTATATAAGTCTCAGAAGCTGTATAAAATCACCAAATAGTAAGCAAAATGAATATGAAAACGCGTCATGGTACTGAAGGGGTTAATCTGTCACTGGAACCATGGAGACGTCTGCAAACTTCTTCGTCTACAGTCTGGCTATTGCTGGGTCTTGGTATAATGAAGTGGAGAATTAGGTTACTTTTCAGAATCTAAAGCTTTCACAATGCCTTATACAGTGATAGATATTTCTGAATCTTGCTATCCCTTACTGTGCTTCGTGGAATTGTTTGGTTAAGTTTATTTATTTATTTTTTTTTTAAAGTTTTAAAGGCATCGTTCAGACCAAAACAAGTGCCTGCAGTTTTACTTTCTTGTGTATCGTCATGTGGGAGGCGTAAATGAATAAATAGTAAGTGTCTTATTGTCGTGACCACTTCAGGAATTGAGCATCTTTGGGAAAACACTCAAAAATACATACAAGAAATGGATTTTTTTTTATTTCTTTATTCTTTTTTTTATTTATTTATTTATTTATTCTTGTTTTTTATTTATGTTTTTTTTTCCCCTCGCGAATGTTTTTTTCTTTTGATATGTTCTTCACTGGCTCTTTGGGTGAACTTTGTCTTTGCCATCTCTCTCTCTCTCTCTCTCTCTCTCTCTCTCTCTCTCTCTCTCTCTCTCTCTCTCTCTCTCTCTCTCTCTCTCTCTCTCTCTCTCTCTCTCTCTCTCTCTCTCTCTCTCTCTCTCTCTCTCTCTCTCTCTCTCTCTCTCTCTCTCTCTCTCTCTCTCTCTCTCTCTCTCTCTCTCTGTGACAAATGTATAAGTTACCTAAGCATCGCAACAACATCGCCCCGGCACAGTTCAACACACCACACACGTACAGTCCATTGATACCACCACTTTTACTGAAACAAATCGAATATTTATAAAAGTTAAGCTAATTCAAGGGATTGGCTCGTGTCTAAATGATCAAGTAACGCATTCCCAGAAGAGTCTTACCGGGAAGCGAATTTCAGCATATATTCGTAACCCCTTCCTTGCCCTCCTTGTTGATTGTGAGTGAAAGAGACGGAGAGATTGACTTGATAAGCAGCATTTGAGGCTCGGATTTCGTTTTAGCAGGAGAAAGCAACAAAGAAGGGCACAATCCGACAATTTATAACACCAGGCCATGAGAATAGAACTACCTGAACTAAGAAAGAGGTCTTGGAAGGTAACTTCGTAGCAGCGTGGCCACCAACACGGCAACATTTGCGAAGCTCGTGAGGTAAACAAGTTGTCTCGCCTTATCGTCGAGGCAACAACTTAGATTGAAGAAAGGGCGAGACAAATATATGTATGGGAAGGGTGGAGTGTGGGCGGGGACGAAGCCTTGTATGGGTCCTCAGGCCTTCGGCAGTTATCTTTCTTATGTTTACCAACCACCTCCACCACTACCAGATTCAACCTTCACTGATCTTGTTCTTTCTCTCTTTCTTCCTTTCTTTTCTTTCTTTCTTTCTTTCTTTCTTTCTTTCTTTCTTTCTTTTCTTTTCTTTACTTTTCTCTTCCTTTCTTTCCCTTTACTTTGCTTTCTTTTCCTTTTCTTTCCTTTTTCCTTCCCTTCCCTTCCTTCCCTTCCCTTCCCTTCCCTTCCTTCCTTTCTTCCATACTGTCTATATATATTTGATACTTTAACCTTAAGTCTTTGCCCAGGGGTGGGTGGCAAGGCCCATCCTCCTCCTTTGTTGTATTTATTTGTTAATTCAACAATAAATGTATCAATCAATCCTTCCTACCTTCCTTCCTTTCTTTCTTCCTTCCTTCCTTCCTTCCTTCCTTCCTTCCTTCGGGTTCCCTTATGTTCCCTGCCAGACTTAAGTTAGCCAGTGTTTGTCTTGTCAAGTATCATGCTGGCTACGGAAGTAAGGTCACCGAAGTGCCAAACAAGGTCAGGTTTCCTTGTTTTTCTTGAGAGAGAGAGAGAGAGAGAGAGAGAGAGAGAGAGAGAGAGAGAGAGAGAAAAAATCACAAGGAATTTCCAACAAGGCGCTCTTGAATCAGGGGCATTGTTACCCTCTCTCTCTCTATCTCTCTCTTTCTCTCTCTCTCTCTCTCTCTCTCTCTCTCTCTCTCTCTCTCTCTCTCTCTCTGTAAAAGTTTCTCCATTTCCTCCGGGCTTCCCTTATCCCCTCATCCTTTCCACTCCTCGACTCTTCCTCCCTTCCTCCCTTCCTCCCTTCCTCTCCTCAGGCCCCAAGTTCCCACGAGAGCTGCGTCACTGTGTTTATATACTTGACACTCCAGCCTGTGCCCCCCTGCTGGTGACACCCTCCCATTCCCTCCCTGCGCCCCTCCTACTCTTACTCCGTCACCCCAGTTTGTCACCCTCACCCATCTCTCCAGTCCCTGCCAGGTCCTAAGTCGCCCTACTGCTCCACGCTGTTGTGTCTCTCCTCAAACCAGTCTCTTTTATTGCCGTGTCTTGCCCTAAAGCAGTGGTTCTTAGCGTGGTTTGGTGTGCCTCTGGTTGTGGACAAGAAACCATCAGGTGGTCCTCAAGATTCTACTTGTACAGTTGGTTTAAACGCATTCCTCGATACGTGTTGTCAAAAGGTCGGTGTGTTACGGAGACAGAGTTCTTAGTGGTCTAATATATGACCGACAGTTCTTTAAGTATCTAGTGAAGTGCGTTTGGTGTAATACTACGTGTATACACACACACACACACACACACACACACACACACACACACACACACACACACACACACACACACACACACACACACACACACTTGGTTTAAGGCATTCCTGGATACGTGTGTTGTCAAGGGGTAAGGTGTAGTACAAGAATCCTTTTAGCTGTTACAACCCATGACTATGTAAGAAACAAAAGTATCTACACTTTTATTTCAAACACAATCTTTTATAGTGTATGATGGAAAAAAAGACTTGGGTATTAAAAAAAACCTCATATTTTAGCGTTGTAACTCATGACTGACACTTCTTCAAGTAATAACAAAATTACGTTTGGTGTTGAAATTTCACCTGACGCGTTTGCGATGCTGATGAATGACAGGTGTGCCTTGGGCGGGACTGCAGGCTGCGTGTAGTTGCTGCGGCGTGTTTTCACTCGTCGGGGCAAGGTTTTAAGTTTTGACATTACATTGAAGTGTTCCTGGGATAGCAGAGAGCGGGGACAGCGTGAGAAGAGCCAGAGAGTGGTAGGGAGTGAAGGACGTGACCGAGAAGGAGGGAGTGAAGGGAAGGGCTCCAGAGAGATAAGAGTGAAGTGCGGGTGGGATAGTGGTTTTCTGACCCTCTACCCCGCCGCTACCATCTATGGCGACACTACGACCACCACCACCAGCACCGCCAACAGGAACAACATCAACAACACCAGCATCAGTAATAAGTACAAGGGTTAATGGGGCTTTTCCTTCATCTTAAGACAACATACACACTCATATGCAAACTTCACCACATACCGCGCCCATTTAGGGAAGTACATTCAGGAGTAATAATATTCGACTTTATTGTTTATCGCTGCCCTCCCTCGCCACACCCCCGTCGCCGCCACCACCACCGCCGCCGCCGCCGCCTCCACCATAACTCCGCTATCGGGTGGGCTGGGTTGGCCTAGTGATGTAATAATCATTGTTTATTACCCTCATTAAATGGCCGTAAATGGATAGTGGGTTGGCACTGTTTTGTTCACCACTACCACCATCACCACCACTATCGCCTCCACTACCACAGCCAACTTCACCACCACCATGACCACCACCACCACCACCACCACCACCACCACCACCACCACCACCACCACCACCACCACCACCACCACCACCACCACCACCACCACCACCACCACCACCACCACCATCACTAGGGCTAATATTTTCCTGAAAACTATATCATTAAGATCACTGCTACCATTATTAGCAAATACTTCATACTACTACTACTACTACTACTACTACTACTACTACTACTACTACTACTACTTATATCTCCCTCTCCACTCTCTCTCTCTCTCTCTCTCTCTCTCTCTCTCTCTCTCTCTCTCTCTCTCTCTCTCTCTCTCTCTCTCTCTCTCTCTCTCTCTCTCTCTCTCTCTCTCTCTCTCTCTCTCTCTCTCTCTCTCTCTCTCTCTCTCTCTCTCTCTCTCTCTCTCTCTCTCTCTCTCTCTCTCTCTCTCTCTCTCTCTCTCTCTCTCTCTCTCTCTCTCTCTCTCTCTCTCTCTCTCTCTCTCTCTCTCTCTCTCTCTCTCTCTCTCTCTCTCACTGCAGTCTCTCTCTCTCTCTACTCTCTCTCTCTCTCTCTCTCTCTCTCTCTCTCTCTCTCTCTCTCTCTCTCTCTCTCTCTCTCTCTCTCTCTCTCTCTCTCTCTCTCTCTCTCTCTCTCTCTCTCTCTCTCTCTCTCTCTCTCTCTCTCTCTCTCTCTCTCTCTCTCTCTCTCTCTCTCTCTCTCACACACACACACACACACACAGAAAGAGAGAGAGAGAGAGAGAGAGAGAGAGAGAGAGAGAGAGAATAAAGGATGAGCAAACAGGCAAACGGATGCGCAGATAAATGGTTTGTAAACAGTGCCGGGGAAGGTTTGTCCACTTGTCTGATTAATTCACGGGCGAGGGAATATATAATTCTGGGACACATCACGACCAGTGGAAGGCGAACTGGCTGAGGGGACAGGCTTAGTAAAAAATCTTAATTATTTGGACATATTTAACGCACAAGTCTCACACACATACACACATACACAGCACAGACAACACACAGCACACACAACACACAACACACAACACAGCACACAGAGACGAAAGCAAAGACTCAGTAAAACAAACCCGGCCATATTTCATCAGTACACAACACACGGGGGGGGAATAATATCGCTTGAACATGCATCGATAACATTATGGCCAGGGACAAAACGGAAGGGAAAATATATGCGACCAGATAAACATTTACTCCTCGAACAACTGGTCCATATATTCAGCGAAACGCGGGAAGCAACAGGGCGGCAAGCAACGCGGCGGCGCTAAAACCTGCGATGCCCTTGACCGAAGATAGGAATGTCGACCAAGCGAGCGGCGAACCTGACCGAGGATTGAGTCATTGTTTATCTTAATATTGACTTCACTGAGTTTGTTCTGCTGGCGTCACAGGTCAGAGAGAGAGAGAGAGAGAGAGAGAGAGAGAGAGAGAGAGAGAGAGAGAGACACAGGGTCACGATCACTCATTGGTGCCTGAGCAGTAATTACCTTCATCTGCTTTACGACTGTCAGCATCGATTGGGGAGGAGGCCCAGGGGGAGGGGGATGCACGGGTTGCGGTGGGGATGAGAGGTCGGGGTAGGAGGTGAAAGGAGATGGAGGGTGAAGGGTCAGAATGAAGCACCTTGGCATTGCGTGCCGCCCACCCACCATACGTAAATACACACACACACACACACACACACTCTCTCTCTCTCTCTCTCTCTCTCTCTCTCTCTCTCTCTCTCTCTCTCTCTCTCTCTCTCTCTCTCTCTCTCTCTCTCTCTCTCTCTCTCTCTCTCTCTCTCTCTCTCTCTCTCTCTCTCTCTCTCTCTCTCTCTCTCTCTCTCTCTCTCTCTCTCTCTCTCTCTCTCTCTCTCTCTCTCTCTCTCTCTCTCTCTCTCTCAAGTTAACATAATGCCTTTCAATATCAGCTCTACAGAATTGTTCTCTGGAGCCACGCGTGTATTCATTGGCGGGTGTTGGATGCGGGACTGTTATCCGCTGCTCGGGGCGGCGGGGTGGTGCAGGATGGACCAGGATCTAAAGAACGCACTTGAGGGCTTGGAATGGTGTAGCCCGGCCCGGTATCGGCGCACCTGTGTTCGTCCTCTACGGGAGACAAGGCGATGGTCTGAGAGAGTGAAGGCACACCCTGAGAGGCTGCGCTCCGGGAACACTGTTGAGGAGGCAGACATGACAGCTGTTCGTTACCTCTCACGACTTTAATGGGCCGGCGAGGCAATTGCTTGTGTTTTTTCCATTGTTTGTCTTAAGTGAGTGGCGTTACTTTTCGTGCACATTTTGTTTTCATTACTCGGATCCAAGAAAGCATGTCGTAAATTTCGTGGAAGAAATGTTTAAGATTATAACCACGTTCAGTAAAATCTGAGAAAAGAAACATCATCAGAATATATATATATATATATATATATATATATATATATATATATATATATATATATATATATATGTGTGTGTGTGTGTGTGTGTGTGTGTGTGTGTGTGTGTGTGTGTGTGTGTGTGTGTGTGTGTGTGTGTGTGTGCGTCCATGTGCATGAGTCCAGAGAGAGAGAGAGAGAGAGAGAGAGAGAGAGAGAGAGAGAGAGAGAGAGAGAGAGAGAGAGAGAGACGGAAATACTTATTTCTTTAAATGATCAGCTTTAGGGCGTGTGCCCAGGTAGTGAGGGGCATCACCTTTCATTAGGCCTGGCGTCTCGTCACTGAGAGTGCGGCAAACAACACCTAGCTCCTGGGGACACACACACACACACAGAGCAGGGTGGAGCGGAGATCTCCCACCTTGGATCAGGTCGGGGCCTGGTCTGGGGCAATAAAACCCTGCCTTAATTACCGGCCATAGCCTCCTTGTTTTACTAAAGATCGCTCATGTGACGGCAAAAACTCGATCTCCTTTAGTGTGTCTCGCTAAACGGAGGTTATTTACAGCTGCTCTTCCCTCCCCTTCATCCCCTCTCCTCACTCCTCACCCCATATTCTCTCTCTCTCTCTCTCTCTCTCTCTCTCTCTCTCTCTCTCTCTCTCTCTCTCTCTCTCTCTCTCTCTCTCTCTCTCTCTCTCTCTCTCTCTCTCTCTCTCTCTCTCTCTCACTCCTGATCTTGCTTCCTCACCTTTCCTCCTCCCTTGTTTGATATCAATGCTGTGTTTGCCGCGTGAGTGTTGCCAGTGACTTCACGCGGGTGCAATACAACGCCGCGGACAGCCTCCCCAGGACCTGCCGGCGAAGATGTCAAGGCGCCATGCTGCTTCCCTGTTTTGTGCTTCGCCGCACCTTATCTTATGTGTACTTACAACTGTTTACTTTTACGTCCCCTGTAAATGTGTGTCAGGTGGAAGAAATGGTCCCAGATTGCACTAAATGTTCGTTAGATCGGGATGAAGAACATTTCCCCGCTAAATAAATGCAGATGAATTAAATGTAGATATGTCTTGTTTTGGAAATTCTTCAAGGTTACACGAAATGTTCTTTATGGTACAAATAGTTTTCTCTCTCTCTCTCTCTCTCTCTCTCTCTCTCTCTCTCTCTCTCTCTCTCTCTCTCTCTCTCTCTCTCTCTCGAATTAATAATAAAGATTAGTCAAGTAGGAACGCTGTCGGGGCTTCAAGCAAAACTCGCACGGCAGCCATCAACTTTCACTTCACTAATTTATCTTTCCCTTGAAGTATGACAGAATTATCGGAACAAAGCAGTGGCCTGTAGTACTCGCTCACTCTCTCCTGGTGGCTGGGATCCGCTGCGAGGGAAGGGATGTGCCGGAGGAGCAAGGGGAGGCAGGGATTGGGCTATAAAATGCTAATGGCTCTGCTTCAAATCTTGTAGCGAGCCGCCAACCACCCAAATACGACCTTGTTTACACTCTTCGGCTCTCCTTTTGTCTTTCCTTCTCGATTCTTTTCTTGTCTCGGGGTCCAGATCATGTTATTGCCCTGCAGACTCACCCTCTCCCTCCTCTCCTTTCTCTCCTACTCTCCCAGTCTCAGTTCCCCCAGCACCAGCCCCGCCACACCCCCGCCGCCAGCCACACGCGCGCTGAAGTCTTTTGTTTACAGTCAGGGTGGAAGCAGAACAGAGAATTAATGCTGGTAAAGCGTTTTATTCGAAGTCCTCTTTTGTCCCCCGTTTGAATCAAGGGTGTAGAGTGTTGAGCTTATTGCCTCGATTATTCTCTCTCTCTCTCTCTCTCTCTCTCTCTCTCTCTCTCTCTCTCTCTCTCTCTCTCTCTCTCTCTCTCTCTCTCTCTCTCTCTCTCTCTCTCTCTCTCTCTTGTTCGTGTTATATATTATGTTTCACTCTTTTTATTTTCTGTTTATATGCAGTTGTTCAGTTGTTCAGGCATACCCCTCACCAGCTCTCTCTCTCTCTCTCTCTCTCTCTCTCTCTCTCTCTCTCTCTCTCTCTCTCTCTCTCTCTCTCTCTCTCTCTCTCTCTCTCTCTCTCTCTCTCTCTCTCTCTCTCTCTCTCTCTCTCTCTCTCTCTCTCTCTTTCCATTTGAGGCAGGTTTAGGCCTCGTCAGAGTGGCCATGATAGCCATGATTAAATTTAGAATTACCGAAATAAAGTCTAAATAGTAGCTGGGAAATTGCCGCACGCTTAGAATTACTACATGTTATAAGGAAATGGCTTCATCTAACCAAGGCCCGAGCAGGAACTAATGATGAAAGACTGGGAAGAGAAAAATTCTTTAACCTTTATCGTGGTCTGTATTTTTCTCCACCGTCCTTCCTAGGCCAGACCAAACCACAGGCATTTGACGTCCCGCGCCTCCTCCTCGCCTCCGCCGGCGCCTCGCCCATGCAACGCCGCCTCTGGTTGGTGGAATTTCATCCCTTCCGCTTAGGGCAGCCGCCAATCGGAAGCTCTGGTTGTGCCCTGAAGTTGTCAGGTAACAAGTGTGATGCAAGAGGCGAGGGTCACTGCACGGCTCAGAGCGGCTACAGATTTTATGACGTTGAGGGAACCGCGGCTTGTTAATTAACCCTTTGACTGATATGGCTTCTCCTCATGCTTAATAATCTGTTGCGGTGCAGGTTTAGTGTATAATTTCAAGGCACCGCTGACAGCACTGAAATTGATCGAGTAGTAGAGGTATTTAAGTGCCAGTAGTGATATTTTTTCATCGGTACGACCATCTAGGATTGCCGAGAGGAGGTTATACACAGGTCACTTTGTCACTACCAGGTTTAAGAACAGAGTGGGAGGGTGTGGCTCGAGTGGAGGATGGAGGGTGGAAGGGGCCTCACTTTGTGGACGCTGAGACAATGGAGGGGTAAGAGAGTTTGCTCTGTTAAGAAAGCTAATGTTAAGGAGAGGGGAGCCGTGGCCACCGCTGAGCTTCCCGAGATGCTATATGAATGAGTGGCAGTGTGGCGTGAGCATGAGGGTTGTTGAGGGTGCAGGTAAAGAGGGTCAGTGGTGTGGAACTAACCTGGTGGCATATACAAGTAAAAAGCGAAAAAGGAGATAATTAACTATTTTCTAATGTAGAGGAGGGCAAGATTGAAGGGACGAGGCAAGGTAAAGGTACGAGAATATTTATGGTTTTGAATTAACATTAATCAGACCAGATAAGATTAAATGCAGGAAGGAATGTGCTACTGAATTGTTAGGAAAAAGATAAAGTATTGTTTCCATAGTTTGAGGAAAGAAAGACTGACGTGATTCTGATAAGATATTGTTTCCATAGTTTGAGAAAACTAAGACTGACGTGATTATCTGAAAATATCCATGATCTTGAATAAAGTGAGCCAAATTAAATAAAACACAAAAATAATTATAATAAAAAAGGTATTGAAAAGGGAGAGGCAAGGGAAGATGCCGGACAGAATGTCTCTAAGTGGATGGCACTGTGTTGACGGAGAGGGAAGGATTTACGGTCCCACAAGTCAGCCGGACGCCACCTTAGACGACTTTAAGTGGCGTGTTGGTGGCGCGGCAAAGAGCCTCCAGCGTCGAGTGAAGTCGGAGAACCCTCGCTGATTAATAGAGATTGTCGCGAAGCCGTAAATCAATTCGCGGCCGCAATATTCCACAGAGACCTTTCCCGATACGGTAATCAAGACATGAAGACAACATGTGCTTCTTGGGGCCCAAATTACTTAACACCGGACGCTGCCAAGTCTCCACGAAACCCTAATTTCTTAATGGAAGCCTTAAAGAAGCCTCCAGGACCCGCCTCTCTTATCCAGATCGTCGGGAATCAGGGCGAGGATTCTTGACCAGACTTGAATTAACGAGGGACGAAAGGGAAGCCCCCAGTAGTGAGACAAGGCTTCAGGTGGCCCCCGAGAAACCCCCTTTCTCCACGGGGCGTCCACTGGGTGTCCCAAAACGTCCGGAGGCAGCGCTAGGCCGCCCATAACCCGGCGGGAGCTCGGGTAGGTAACATGGCTCCTCTATCATGGAATCTGTGACGTCGACCTGAGAGTGGGACCAGGCACCGGCCGGCAGCGTTGTGAGGGCCAGGAGTCGCGTGGGACTGGTGACTGCTGAGGCTGGTGACTAGTGCATCTGATGGGCTAGCTGAGTGGTGACTGGTGATTGCTAAGTCTCGTGATAGGTGAGATTGGTGGCTGGTTGGTCTGTCATCTGGTCGGCCTGGTGACTAGTGACTTGAGGCTGGTTGAGTTTGTCATATCCAGTCACTAAGCGCACCAGACCCACCTGTTACGCCAGTGTAGTTCAGTGCCGATTGCTCGTTTCTCTCTCTCTCTCTCTCTCTCTCTCTCTCTCTCTCTCTCTCTCTCTCTCTCTCTCTCTCTCTCTCTCGTGTTTTGCGCCTGGTCAACATTACTTCTGATCAGTTTTTCGTGGAGTATTTACCGATATAATCCAGAATGATCCATATTTCAGTTCTTCCAGACTCAACTGGATCCACTTGAAATTTGCCTTGTGTTTACTGATTTAATTGCCCAGTTAGTAAATTAATCACCTTTGAGTTTTTCTTCCTCCTCCTCCTCTTCCTCTTCAGCCTCCTGTACACACACAAAGGGACTGCCACGTGTAGGCCTATTGGATTGTACCAGCTTCCATTATGTTCTGTGTTTTATTTATCTATCATTAATTTCGTCCTTTCATTACCATTACTTTTTTTTACTATTTTGCATTGATAGTTGCCTTATCCTTCCTTCCCCTGCTGCCTCTCATATTCACATGCATTCCCCTTGTTCTATATACTACTACCACCAGCTAGCTCCCTACACCCTATCTTACTTCTACGCTCCCATACACTCACCCTCTGCTTCTCTTACTTTCTCTCACCCTCTCCCTTTCCCTCTCCCTCTCCCTTTCCGGCCACTCACGAGCACTGATATTTACGTTATCAGTCCCCAATCTATTATTCTGACCCTCAATCCATCCACCATCTGTCTATCTTCTCATTAATCTAAGCGGCTGTTTCCCTCGCCAGCGTGAGGCCTGCTGTGCTCTCCCTTCTCTTATCCCTTCATCCCCTTCCGCTCCCTAACTGTTTCCCACCACACCCCTTCTGTATCTTGTTTTGTTGCTTTCCTCCATACTGGTTTGTTTATTTACTTGTTTCATGTGCTAGTGTTTTATTTTTTTCTGGTGTCATATTTTTTTCTTCCATTTTCTTCCCTTGAATGTTTTTTTTTTCTTTATTTCAATTTTTTGTTCATTACCACAGGTCTTATGTATGTTGTTTCGTTGTTTTCCTCTTTGATGGTTTGTTTATTTACTTGTTTCATATATTTTTTTTTTCTGGTGCCATATTTTCTTCCATTTTCTTCCCTGGAACGGTTTCTTTTCTTTCTTTCTATTTTATTTCATTTCTTCTTTTTTCCTTCCCTGGCATTTTTCTTTTTCTTTCTATTGTTTTTTTTTCATTTTGCTGTTATATTTTCTCTACTTTTTTTTTTTTTTTTCATTCGTTGCAATCATACATAGCTTTATGATTCCATTTTCTTTTTTTATTCTTCGTAGTTTTTTTTCCTTTCTTTGTTATCTCTCCCTCATTTTTTTTCTCCCTCTCTCTAACTTGTGTTACCTTATCTGCATTCACGTGCTTCTTTTTCTACTTCTATATTTTTTTTCCATAATCTTTCTTCCCCCACAGCCTTCCTTTTCTCAAATATCACGCCCTCTCCCTTTATCTTTCCCTGTGTTCACCTTTCTCATTATAATCTCATGTTTCTACCCTACACTTTAACTTTTCTCTCTCCCACCACTTTATCCTGGCCTATCCTCCCTCACTCTGGCCTTTCCTCCCCCACTCTCATCATAGTTATCATCCTTTCCTCCTTCAAAAAGATGACTGCTCTCATGGCTCTTCTTCCCATCACTCCCTTGCATCTCACCACTGGCTACCTCTACCGCTTTACCTGCTGCCTCGCCTTCCTACATTCTTCTGCATCGCTGCCTCTCTGATTATCTACTCCAGAAACGTTCGCAGCGCTTCTCTACAGCTCTCCCTGCAGTCTGCTCTTTCTGTATGTCTTTCCCTTCCTCTCCCACACATTCCCTCTTCCCTAGACATACATATTCTGAAATTAAAGTGATTTATTGATATAGTATACAGGTTGCCTCGTGCAGACCTAAAGGCTTCTTGTAGCTTCCGTTATGCATTTTGCGATTGTTACCTTGATGTTCTTGTACGGTCATATCTGAATTCGTCAATTTTCCACCTCCTTGCTGTGCTTTTCGTTTAGTATTCTTGATGATTCGTTTAATTATCTGCACTTCTATTCTCCTCCACGTTTCCAGCTTCACTCCTCTCTATTCTCTTATCTCCACCACACGCTTTTTTACCATCCAGGCCCTAACTGTTCATGTAAACTGCCCTCTACTGCCTACCATACCTGTCTGCCACCCTCTCCCTGGACTCCCGGTGCCCCTGCCTCTTCCCGCTGCCCCCTGCCCCCTTCTCCGTCCACCTATCTACCGGTATCTCACTATCTAGGCCCCCCTGCCAGCACCCTGGACAGTACGCCGCTATCTCCCGGCCAGTCTTCAGTGTGGTTAGCCCGGGAACGTCGGGTAAGAATTCTCCTTAAGTTTTTGGCCCTATCTCTCCCTTATCAGTCCTTGTTTTAGTTTTATCTGCGATTTTTCCCTTGTCCCTTTCAGTCATTGAGTCCCTCCATCTCCTGTGTGTGTCTGTGTGTGTGTGTGTGTGTGTGTGTCTGTGTGTGTGTGTCTGTGTGTGTGTGTTTCCTTTTATACGTTATAAAAAGGGGGAAAAAAAAACTGGTCTGTTAGAAAAGTTTAGTGTGTGTGTGTGTGTGTGTGTGTGTGTGTGTGTGTGTGTGTGTGTGTGTGTGTGTGTGAGAGAGAGAGAGAGAGAGAGAGAGAGAGAGAGAGAGAGAGAGAGAGAGAGAGAGTACTGGGAGATAAAGAAGAAAGGGAAACAATGGCCCATCGTAAAGGAACAACACAAAGAGAAAAATGGTGTCAGTGAGTTTTTTGTTTTTTTACCCACACGACGTAAAAAGAGAGAGAGAGAGAGAGTCTGCCTGGCCCAAGTGACATTCTTTCCCGTCTGTGTGTCCTCAGCGCTGCAGCTTCTCTTACACTGCTTTGGCGAGGATAACAGGCCCACATTCGGTCTTTCACTCTTATCACTCTACCTTGGGAGTGATTCATGGCTAGTCACGCTTATTTAAAATACTGTCACTTTTTTTCTCAGCTCCGCACTTGTTTGAATTTCAATTTCCATTATTTTTTATCTTTTTACCTTAATCACATGCGAATTTTAGGCTTAATTGTACATTGCAAACTCTTTAATTGTTCTGCAGACTCAAGAGAAAGACAAAAGTAATTCTCATATTATCTCTCTGTTTTTCTGTCCATTCAAACTTTTTATTTATTTATTTAGTTTGTAGTTCTGTGGAGGTTAACAATGGGAGACCTTATGAATAAAATGTGTTAAATAAAAATGTATATAACTGGATTGTTCTGCAGACTCAAGAGAAAGACAAAAGTAATTCCCATATTATCTCTCTATTTTTCTGTCCATTCAAACTTTTTTATTTATTTATTTAGTTTGTAGTTCTGTGGAGGTTAACAACGGGAAACCTCATGAACGAAATGTGTGAAGAAAGCAAGTACTATAATATTGGTATAAGTAAATAGAAGTAGATTTACACATTCACAAATCATTCTATATAAATATTTATTACTCAATCTTACGTTATTCATCCCAATCCAGTTTTCGGCTCCTTTTCCTCATTATTTACATCTGCTAAAGTAGAAAAACTGAAATTTGTCTCGAGATTTAAACTAGAAATAAGAAAAATCATGAGTAACACGACCTCCCTTTAAACTCCACTCCCAATATTACTTCACTTCCATTCCTAATTTACACAACCTTAGCAAAGTAAACAAGAGAGAGGGTGGAGTTTGTAGAAAAAAAGCTTCTCTCACTAAAGTTTGGACTGAAGAGGAAATGGCAGCTTACTTATATGAGACTGGGAGGGAGGAAGGTGAGAGAGAGAGAGAGAGAGAGAGAGAGAGAGAGAGAGAGAGAGAGAGAGAGAGAGAGAGAAGAGTGGAAAAGAGAGTCACTGGGAATAAGAAGGAAGGAAGGACGGGGGAATGGAAGGCGTGGTAAAAGCTTAAGAGAAAAGAATTAGAGGGGGAAGAAGATAAGAGAAAGAGGAGAGAAACTAAAGAAAGGGAGAAATAAGAGGAAAGGTTCAGGTAGAAGATGGAAATGAAAGAGGAACAGGTACAGATGAGAGAGAGGAGAGAAAGAATATTACAAAATTGAGGTCATGAAAGGGAAAGAGAAGCGCTGGTGTTGTTTGGTAGTTAACCACTTCAATACTGGACACATTTTTACCTTGAGAATTTGTGTACGATTAGACCATTTTATTGACATTATGAGCTGTCTATGGAGGTCAGGAGAATAATGGCCACAGTCTCCACTATTTTCATCCCCACATAAATTTCTGAAGCTGTTTAAAATCGCCAAATAGTGAGCAGACTGAATATGAAAAAGCGTCATGGTACGGAAGGGATAAGGAGGATAATGGAGGATGTGGGATAGAAGCTCTGTAGGATGTTTACACCGAGGGAAAGTAAAGGAGTGTAGGAACTTTAATGCAC
>NC_059298.1:635000-637500 GCF_017591435.1 Portunus trituberculatus
GAAAGGAGAAAACCAAGGTATACTGAGTCAGGAGTATCCATTACACACCTCGGCCTTTGATGTCTCTTCCCATAAGTATTAGGCAATTAAAAGTCCGAACACGGTAAGAGTCGTGCATACTTGCCTCATAACACCATCACGCTTTTCTTTCTACTTTTTTTTCATTCCATCCTTTATATTTTTTTCCCCTTTTGTTCAGACCGGGGCGGGGGAATAAGACTCACTTACACGCACTCTTAAAGTTAACACTAGTGACAATTTTTTTTTCTCCTTGTATTCTCTTATTTCTTTCCTGTTATTCATATGTTTTTTTGTGATTTTTTTTTATTATTCCTGTAACATCCATCATCATCAGTTATCATCATTATCATCACTTCTCCCATCACCGTCAACGTTAATGTAAATGACACCAACATTTGTGCTCCTCCCAGCCACCCACGCATCACGCATCCCCATCCATCCATCCACTCGCTCCTCCACCACCTCCCACTTCAACAAAAACTATAGATTCACTCGCCAAGTCACCAGTCCTACCATGGCCTTCAGAGAGAGAGAGAGAGAGAGAGAGAGAGAGAGGGGGATCTTGAGGGTCACGGTAAGGATGGCTGCCGGATTATAGGTACTGCCAAGTATCACCCACACATATTAGGCACACCTGCACCTTATTCACCTCTAAATGCACTCTACACCGGCGTTTTGAGGTGCTAATGACCCGAGGGAGGCACCGAGAGAGGCCAGGGAGAGAGGTGTCCATGGGGGGTGAGGAGCAGGCAGGAGTGCAGGGTGCCTCTTGGGAGCGTCAAGAGGCAACACTCAGTATCGGTAGGCAGCTGCTGTTCTCCCCTGCCCCCTCCCCTTTCCCTCTCCCTTTACCCATCAGATGACCAGACCTGCCCCTCCTCCCCCTCTCCACCTCCCATCCTACCTCCCAAACCTTCAGATGCCCAGTCCTGCCCTGTCCCTTCCTCCCCGTATCCAAATCTGCTTCTCCTCCTTCCATCCCCTATACCTCCCCCTACATCCCCTTCCTCCTCCTTTATCCTGATCCACAACCCTTCCTTCTGCATCCACATTATGCCGCTGACTTTCCTTCTCCTTCAGTCTAAAATTGTAAGTTTGAAGGTATTAATTTTATCGTCCACCCAAGAGGCAAGTTAGAAAAGCCTCGCACATTTATCTTCCATCTCATTTACGCTGATTGACCACGTAACAAAGCGATACCGTTGAAATGTCTGATTTAGAGATTAAGGTTGAATACTAAATGGAATGTGTCAAAGGAAGAATATACTTAAAAGCGCGTAATACAAGTAAATCGGAGAGGTGAGTTGGGCTGCCTTCTGGTTCTATTTACATACAGGTTTGCAAGTGGGTTAAAAGTAAGGCAAGGCTGGACGAGGTGCATGGGCTTGGTTTTGGCTATCGGCTGCATCTAATCGAGTTTATTATAAGTTGAGATCTGTCTTGTAACGCTGCCGTTGTGTGTCGCTGGTCCGTCGTCGCTCCTGTGGCCTTTATTTTGTATGTATGTATGTATGTATGTATGTATGTTTATTTTTTCGTGTAGGTACTAAGTGAAGAAAGTAAATAATTGTGCCTTTAACGTGTGTGTGTGTGTGTGTGTGTGTGTGTGTGTGTGTGTGTGTGTGTGTGTGTGTGTGTGTAGTAGTCATATATATATATATATATATATATATATATATATATATATATATATATATATATATATATATATATATATATATATATATATACAAGATTTAGTCAAGCTCGTAATGTCTCGTCTTTTGATGCCAGATTATTGCATTTTCTTCGAATTCATATATACATTTTTTGCACACACCACTCCCTCGGGTAATGCATTCCACCTGTGTGTGTGTGTGTGTGTGAGAGAGAGAGAGAGAGAGAGAGAGAGAGAGAGAGAGAGAGAGAGAACCACTCCTTTAACAAAACAATAAACCGGAACACTGCACGTGACGGACATGAGGACTTTTGAGAAG
The DNA here is from genome assembly GCF_017591435.1 of Portunus trituberculatus. Classification (NCBI taxonomy): domain Eukaryota; kingdom Metazoa; phylum Arthropoda; class Malacostraca; order Decapoda; family Portunidae; genus Portunus; species Portunus trituberculatus. Next base: position 636,998 of record NC_059298.1, read on the forward strand.
GAAACTTGATGTCAGCTTCGTGTATTGCATGTTCCTTAAGACACCCTAGAGACATCAAGAGCGTCTAAGCCTCTCCTGGCACTCACATATAGAGGCACTGCACGTCGAGACTGTCAGAGATAAATGTGATCATGTGCAACCACGTGTTCATTGTATTGACTCTGAAATCATCTAATGCCACTGTGTCTCTCCAGCGTTGCAGTGCTAAGATAATGCCATGTGTAGAGCTGCAGTCTCCTCACAGTTACAGTGTGTGGTCAGAGGCACAGGGCACACACTCAGCAGTACCGGGAAGAGTGCAGTGTGCTGGGTCTTGGTGAGGAGATCATTACTGTCTTCTAACCAATGCATTTCTAATATTAAAGGTTGGAGACGAGACTAGCAGTGTGGTGGACAGGAATATAGTGCCATGGTGAAGACTCAGTAACCCAACACACACACACACACACACACACACACACACACACACACACACACACACACACACACACACACACACACAC
>NC_059298.1:642500-660000 GCF_017591435.1 Portunus trituberculatus
TAATCCGCTGAAATGGGCGATGGTGATTGAGAGAGAGAGAGAGAGAGAGAGAGAGAGAGAGAGCCGTATTGGTTAACCCTTCTTCCTGTCCACCCTCTGTCCACCATCTACCCATCCTGCCCCCTCTCCTTTCCTCCCTTTCCTTCCTCCTTTCCATTCTTCGATCCTCCCTTTCTATCGCTACGTTTTTTTCTTCTACCTCTCTCTCTCTCTCTCTCTCTCTCTCTCTCTCTCTCTCTCTCTCTCTCTCTCTCTCTCTCTCGATTCTCGCTTTCCATCGGTTCCTTTCCTTCTACCCCTCCTTCCTTCGCTATCTCTCTCTCCCCGGCAGTGAGTCGTCCGGTGATTATGTTCCTATCATAGCTTCTTGTACGACATAATTCAACGTCGTGCCCCTGCGCCGCCTTGCTCCTGGTCGGTCGATTGGCTGAACCTGACCCATCGCATAGACTTCAAGCGCCGCCGAATCCCCCGCCGCTGTTGGGCCGCCCGATAGCCTCATTTGGAGTCGTGAATTGATGTTTCACCACCTTTAATTTTCCGTTTCCATACCAGGCTGGGGTAGGTTGTGTTGGCGTCCCTCGGAGCTCTACGGGAACTGGTCCTGGGTCTTAATTGCTGTTGTCACTCTCTTAGCGAATACACTTGATGATGGGGAGGAGCGCTCGTGTGTTCAGTGTGTGTGTGTGGGACTGTTTACTCCTACTCTCTCTCTCTCTCTCTCTCTCTCTCTCTCTCTCTCTCTCTCTCTCTCTCTCTCTCTCTCTCTCTCTCTCTCTCTCTCTCTCTCTCTCTCTCTCTCTCTCTCTCTCTCTCTCTCTCTCTCTCTGTAGCTCACCCTTTAGTTTCGATACCCTCTCGCCTCCCTCCCTCCTCTCTAAGTCTGTCCCTTACTCTCGCCAGCCTCTCACTTATCCGTCCACTTACTCAGTCTCCCTTTTATCTGGCCGTCTTATAGCGTGTCTGCCAATTATCTGCTTAAAGCAAATCTGCTTAGAGCCTCGACCTCTTTTGTCTAACGTTACATATACACCTTTCTTCTCTCTCTCTCTCTCTCTCTCTCTCTCTCTCTCTCTCTCTCTCTCTCTCTCTCTCTCTCTCTCTCTCTCTCTCTCTCTCTCTCTCTCTCTCTCTCTCTCTCTCTCTCTCTCTCTCTCTCTCTCTCTCTCTCAATATTCTCACTTACAGTTTCACTTTACGCTTTTATTTACAAGTTTTCCTCGCCCACCCTTCTTTTGTCTTCTGTACTTTATATCCGCTAATGTCGGGCCTTAGTCTTCGTTCTTGAATTTGTATTCCTCCTTGTTGTATCCTTGTCGTCTCTTGTATCTTATCTGTCCATCAGCCTCCACCCTACCATCTCCCTTATATCTTATCTTCCCGTCCCTTACACTCTGTCGTCTCTCTTACACATAACTTTACACGTCCCCCTCACTTCGGGCACTGCTCTCCCTTCACACGCATCACCTACCCTTCACCTTCCCTTCATTTAAAGTTCCCAGTTTAATCCTCTGACCCTCTCCTCCCTCCTCTTACCCAGTGATCTCCCTGCCTTTAATCTTCCACCTTACTCCCCTCCCCCAACCCTCCATATCCCCATTTCTTCCCTGCCCTCCACCACCCCCTAACCTTTCTCTTCTTCCTTTCCCTTTAGGTAGGTACTGTACTGTGCTACCTCACCCTTCCGTACCGAGTCTATCAATGGGGGAAATTCTTACTTTTTCTCTCAGGACAATAAGGGAGTCTTCCCCGGAGGCTCACTGTATAAACTCCTTGTGTTGACTCTTGGACCTGAGGTGAAGTCCCGAGTCCTGTGGAATTTGGGGTAATTGATTCGGCCGTAGCGATCTGCTGGGAGATTTTCAGAGGAACCGATGCCGCGTAAACACTAGACTGGCTTAGCGGCACCGTCAGGGGAAGGCCGTGGCGAGGGGCGGCGGGCGGGGCGCTGCTGGTGGTTGACTGGGCTGATAGGGGGCATTATACAGTTAGGAAGGGAGGGATGTTGTGGGGATAAGATCGGTTAGAAGGAATGTTACGTACGGTGGACAAGTAGGAGTGTTAGATAGATTAGATAAGGATGTTACGGATGATAAAAGGGAGGTACGTTGAATAGAGAGAGTGTAAGAGCGAGCCAATAACATGATAGGTCATGTTGTGTGGGGCCAAACAGGTGTCACATTAGCAGAACACGATTATTAAGGCGACAAAGTGATCGTATAGCGCTCCGGCATACTAATAAATAGAACACAGTATTACTAATGAGACTCCGTAATATAAATTTGCAAGAGAGGCTGGCCGAGTAATCATATGAGACACCCAACAGGCGTGACGTGCACTACAAACCCTGATTGACATATGATAATTTGTTGGTAAACACCTCAGGTAGGCGCCGAGTACACTGCTGACGACGGAACACTAAGCGGGAAGGCGGCGGGGAGGGAGAGGAGGAGGAGTCAGGCGCCGTCCACTATACCTTGTGTGATTGTGTTACCTGGAGCGAGTGGTAATTAGCTGGTAAAGAATGTTGATCATGTGTGGCCGGGTAGAACCATGTGTGTGAGGCTGCCAACTCAGGATGTGACCAAAGTGAAGGAGACGCGAACGTAGGAAGGAGAGAGAATGAGAAATAATGGATGGAAATAGCAGAAAAGTGCACAAATGAAGAGGAAAGTGAAATGAAAGCTAAACAGGTAAGATGAGCCATGAGGGTGGACAGGCAGGTAATGAAGAAGGAGCCGAGACAGTGGGCGATTACGCGGGTGAAATGAGGCAGGTGAAATAAGGTAAGGCATGCAATTAGCGAGAGTTATACCTAGGCCAGGAGACGAGGTGAGGCAGGACAGGTGTGCGATGACAAGAGGCGGAGGCGAGTTAGGCAAGGCGAGGCGGGATGAGAAGCAAGTTGAGGAGAAGGCCGGCCAGAGGGAGGCGGGGGCGAGGCAGGACGGGAGCGGCGGCGGCGTGGTGGGTCGATGGCATGCGCAAGGAGACAGTCATTAATTTTGGGCACAGTGAGGACCCACACCTGCTCCTGCCCTCCCTAGTACCCGCCGTCCTGCCCCAAACCCAACCCATCTTCCCTCCTGTACCCAATCCCTACTTTTTCCCTCACACAAAACCCAACGAAAGCCTCACGAATTATGTTTTTCTTTTACTGGTCTCCGCGTCTTCCTCTCTTCGTCCCCTTTCCTTCCACCACCTCCACCTCTTTTCATCCATTCCTCGCCGGCTGTTTCATTCTTCCTTACCTCTTCCACAAGCTTGAAATCATCTGCTCATCATCTGCGCTGCCTCCACTCAGGTGCTTTCATACCTAAGTCGTTCTTACTGTGTTCTTTCTGACTTCTGCGTAAAAGGAACCTCATTGCGTATGCCGTTGTGTATGCTACCTAGAGTACAGAGGACAGATGGACGGACAGAAACACACACACACACACACACACACACACACAGAGAGAGAGAGAGAGAGATGCCTGAGGGTAGTACCATTGTTGCTCGGCCTACCATAGCCACAGCCTCGACCATTCCCATTATTGGCGGTCATCATCATCATCATCATCATCATCATCATCTCATAATAGTCTCTTTTCAAATTATCCCTTCAGCTTCTCTTCATTCTCGTTCCACTAATTTGAGGGGAAAGAGAATGGGAAGAGAACAGTTGGAAAGATTTTTTGTCTATACTTTTAGTCCTTCTTCCTTCATCATTCTCGCCACTATCGTTGTTATCATTATTATCTATATTTATTTCTTTTTTTTTCCTTTTCCTTCTAGATCTGATTTTCTTTTTGTTTCAACCTTGTCTCTTGTTTCTCCACCTTTCCAGCTCCTTCTCCATCTCCATCTTCATCTTCATCTCCTCCTCCTCCTCCTCCTCCTCCTCCTCCTCCTCCTCCTCCTCCTCCTCCTCCTCCTCCTCCTCCTCCTCCTCCTCCTCCTCCTCCGGCCGCACTTGATCACCCTGTGGTCACTCACTTAATTAATTAGTCAGTCAGCCAGCTAGTCATAAAGCGAGGAAGTCAGTAGTCGTCTCCGTCGCCGTGTGGATATTTCAGTAATTTATGGAATTAATCACCATTGAGTTAATTAGCCAGTTTGTCAGTCAGTCACTACGTCTCCCAGTCAGTCGGGGAGGCAGCTCGCGGGGGGAATGTTAAAGTGTGTGTGTGTGTGTGTGTGTGTGTGTGTGTGTGTGTGTGTGTGTGTGTGTTTTCTTAGTATGGATTAGCCCTGCAGCACTTGACCGCCCCCCATCCCACACACACACACACACACACACACACACACACACGAGCATCCACACCCAAATCCCGGTCCCGAGTTATCGAAATATGCAATGCTCGCTGTAATTACCCGGCGAAACATGAGTGCCCGCGGGCCGTGGGTTGTGTAGTGGGTCACAGCCTCTCCACTTGCCTGCTCTCTCTCTCTCTCTCTCTCTCTCTCTCTCTCTCTCTCTCTCTCTCTCTCTCTCTCTCTCTCTCTCTCTCTCTCTCTCTCTCTCTCTCTCTCTCTCTCTCTCTCTCTCTCCATATCCAGAGAGGAAGAGAGAGGAGAGAGAGAGAGAGAGAGAGACGAGGGCAGACAGGTAGACAGACAGCAAGAAAGAAAGAAACAAAGACTGACAAACAGATAAAGAAGGCGCTGGAGTTTTTTGCCGCTGGAAGCTCACACACACACACACACACACACACACACACACACACACACACACACACACACACACACACACACACACACACACACACACACACACACACACAACAGCCATAGGTATTGTTTGATTTCCTTCGTTTTCTTCTTCTTCCTCCTCCTCCTCCCCCCTCCTTCTTCTTCTTCTTCTTCTTCCTCCTGTGCCTCCTCCTCCACAGTGCCGACTCTTCTCTGTAATGCCTGTGGTTAGTGTATTGTAGAGCAGAGGAGCAAGCAGCTTAAGGTAGCCAGGGCTTGGAGAACCGTTGCTGTTTGTGTGTAATCTTTGGTAATCCTGTGTAATCTTCTTCCTCTTATTGTTCTTTTCCCTTTCTCTTTCTTCTTGTTTTCATTCACCACCAGTACCACCACTACCACCACTGCTACCATGTTACTACTACTACTACTACTACTACTACTACTACTACTACTACCACCACCACTATATCTTTTATACACTCACTACCACAGCAACGAACACCACCACCGCCACCACCACAATAACAACAACAACAACAACAATACACCCACACCACCTACATCGCCTCCCTCCATTAGAATAACCATTACCATTACCATTACAGGAAGTTAATGGTTCTCGGGGTAGGCATGGTGCAGTGGGTGGGGAAGAGAGAAGGAGGGAGGCATTGAGGATAGGCATGAGGGATTGGGTGAGGGGAGGGAGGTGAGGAACCATGAGTAGGACCGAGCGAGGATAGAATACTGGCGTGGGTATGAGGGTATGGGGAGTGTGGGTATAGTGTAGGTGGTTGAGCCTTCTCCGCCTCCTCGTCCGTCTCCTCCGTCTCCCTACCGTTCCCTTTCCATGCCCGTCTCCCACACAAAAGGGCGGACCTGCGGATATCAGGGAGACAATAGACCACGTAACTAATGACTGATGGAAGCCGCCCGTGTCCTTCTCCCTTCCAGCTGTCCGTCGTGCTCGTTTCACTTAGTAGGTAGCCATTTCCCCTTCCCTTGGCCGCTAGTTTTCATCCCCAACGCCCTGCTGACCACGTGGCGTCTCATCTCATCTCATGCACAACCTTCCCTTACCTATCTCTCTCTCTCTCTCCCTTCTTCTCTTCTACATCCCTCCTATTGTCCTGTCCCTTCGTCTCCAGTTTTCGTCTTCAAGTGACCACATGGCTTTTCAGTAGTGTACATTTGTTTTTGTTTTTTATCATCCCTCTTTTTTTTCTATGTTCGTGGTGCTTTGTTGTCGCGTTAGTCTTTTTCTATCGTATCTTGTAACATCAAACTTTTTTTCTCTTCTATTTTTGTATTCCTCCGTTTCGTTGTTGCCTTATCCATGCCCTTTTCGTCTCTAGTATGTCTGTGTCTCTTTATCGTCCGCATTTCATCTCTTTTCTCCTGTCTATATCATTGGGCCTTTCCTTATTTTTGTTCTATTTTTATATTCCTCTGTTTTCTTGCTACCATCTCCACGTTCTTTTCAGCCGTAGTGTTTCTGTGTCTCTTTATTCCACGGGTTTCATCTCGTTATTGTACTGCAACAATCAAATCACTTCCTACACTTTACACCCTTCCTCTGCCAAACGCTAGTGCTCCGTGCGTGTTCCTGTTTCACCACACACCATCTTCACACGTCAGACTCCCTTGCTTCTCTTCTCCCTGTCACCCCCTAAAAAAAAAGTCCTCATCCAGATAAGTCTCGACCTCATAGTGAAGAAATGAGAATTAAAAGGCCGCCAGTTGTCTCACTTTACTCCCAAATTTCATCAAAGATTGAATTATACATTTTTTTTCTGGTTCTCAGTTTATTAATGATCTTATTTTTTTTAGGGAGTCTTGTTTTTTCCTCCCTTCAGTCCATCATAAGTGGCCACTCCCCCCCCCACAAAACCATTATTGCCACTATTAGCATTGGTTATCTTTCAGGGAATCTTGAGTGTCGTAGAGAGAGAGAGAGAGAGAGAGAGAGAGAGAGAGAGAGAGAGAGAGAGAGAGAATCCTGTCGTTATTAGTCATTTTACAACTTTGTCATTAGCTAATCCTGTCTGCCGTCTGCCTCAGCCTCACCTGGGCCGGTTTTGTCTTTACCCCGGGAAGCGAGAGACGAGGATGCCTTCAGATTTCCTGCGATTGTTCCTCTCACTTATGTATTCTATTCTATTTCGCGTTGTTTCTCACTTATTTATGTCTTTCTTGTTGATGCTCTGTGTTTCAGTACTTTTTTTTCTCGTCTCATGTCTTTATTTTCACTAACCTATTTTGTTGGGTGTGTGTTCATGTGAGGATTACGTATTTCAGGTTTGCATTCTTCTGTTCATCTTATTCCTCCCCTCCCTTTTATTTCGTTGCACGTTTCCCACTCTCCCTTTGTATATCTTAGTTCACATTCTCCCTTCTCTTCCTCAGCATTTTCCGTTGCAATCTTCTCTCGTTACCTTGACAAAACTCCCCTCTGAAAAAAAGGAAATAAGCTGTTTTATCCTCTGATTGAAAACGCATAAAACCAATAATTAATTCTGGATCGTTTGCCCCACCCTGCCTCCCTTTGCCCCGCCCCGCCTCCCTTTGCCCCGCCCCGACACGGACCTAGGACATGAATAGAAACTCCCACACTAAGCGGAACCTAATCCCACGACAAACGGAATCTAATCCCTCTCCTGTCACCTATACCCTGTTTTTGTCGCCCTCCGAATAAAAGGCGGACACGGAGGGCGTTCTGTATCCGTCACACTCCCGCTCCTTCATCCCCGCCGGAGCAACTCAGCGTCTGCCGGGCCAGCCTTGGATACCCGCTGATGTTTGTGAGAGAGAGAGAGAGAGAGAGAGAGAGAGAGAGAGAGAGAGAGAGAGAGAATGAACGTATATATGTATGGAGAAAGAAAAGAGAGATGATGGCGATATTTCAGCGGCGAAGAAATGAAATCCCCCGCACGACAGAACGTCAGCCGGTCTTGAATGGGACAACCATTTGGCTGAGAATTAATGGTCCGTGATCCTTTCCCACCTCCCCTTCTTTTATTCCCTCTCGCTCCCATCGTAATGGCTACATTTATTAATTTCTCCGAATATTTTTGGTCCACGTTTTGAGTTGGCGATTTCAACGAGGCGGAAAGTAATGATCTGCGCATTTCTGCCGTCGAATTATTAAGTTGAGTGGTGAAGACTAAAATGAAGGTGATGGAAGAGAGTCCTTAGCGTTTTGCAGAATAGCCAACTCACGCTACACGCCAAGACACACAAAAACAAAATAACAACATAAATGAAACTGCCCTGCTGGAGGAGGCAAATGACCTTCACAAAGTACTTGGAACTGTGCTGGTTTTTGGTTTCGGGATAAAAGGAAGACAGTAAACGCGAGAAGTCCTCCTCTCTTACCTTGACTTTTCTTCTTTTTTTTTCCTCCTCGTCCTCCTCCTCCTCCTCCTCCTCCTCCTCCTCCTCCCTCCTCCATCCTACCGCTCATCCTGCCTCCCTCCAATCGCTTCAGCCGCCTATTCTCCCATAATTATTACATTGCTCTACAGTCTCCATCTGCTTCCATCTTTCTCCTTGTCTCAGTTTCCTTTGTTTGTTCGGAGCAGCATCCCTTAGCATCTTTCTTTCTCCTTGTTTCCCTTCACCTGTCACTTGTTCCTGTTTATCTCTCTCTCTCTCTCTCTCTCTCTCTCTCTCTCTCTCTCTCTCTCTCTCTCTCTCTCTCTCTCTCTCTCTCTCTCTCTCTCTCTCTCTCTCTCTCTCTTCTTCTCTTCTTCTCCCTGTCACTCAAATGCTTCTATTTTATTTATTTTTTCCATCCTTTCTCTTTTCTTTTCTTCTTACTTCCTTTTCTTTTCTTTCTTTCTAACTCTGTTTCTCTTCTCATCTCTCTCTCTCTCTCTCTCTCTCTCTCTCTCTCTCTCTCTCTCTCTCTCTCTCTCTCTCTCTCAAGCCTTTTTCTGCATTCCATATCTTCCTGTCTCCCTTCTTAGTACGTCTTCCTGTGCCTTTCCCTTCCCCTCCCTCCTTCTTCTCTCTTTCCCTCTCTCATCCACTCCTCCTATCCTCTCATCCACTCCTCTTCTTCTTCCCCCCCCCTGTCCGTCCTGCCTGGTTCCCCCTCGGCGGTCTGTCTTGGTGATTGGCCAACATCACCCTCAGCTTATTTCCATGTTTTTGTAAACTTTGGAATGGTCCAAGTCAACACTTAATGGTTTACAGTGAACACACACACACACACACACACACACACACACACACACACACACACACACACACACACACACACACACACACACACACACACACGCGCGCGTTTTACACTTCCCGTATTCTTATTTGAGTTTTTTCTGCTCACTTTGTTTTTCATTCATTTCTGGAGAGAGAGAGAGAGAGAGAGAGAGAGAGAGAGAGAGAGAGAGAGAGAGAGAGAGAGAGAGAGAGAGAGAGAGAGAGAGAGAGTGTTTACTCCTCAGCAGGTCAAGTCAGGTCAGCTGGCGCCTGGTGGAGAGGGCCTCTGAGAGCATCTCCTCAAGAGCCACACTTGCCGCACTGTGAACTAAAGATCTCAAGGATAAAGATAAATATATATGTATAGGTTAAAGGAAAGTATTTAATCGATTTTTATAAATATCAGAATATTTCTTATGCGTGCGACGAGGTTGTGTCTATTTTGATGTAGTTTGTTCTTGTTATGTCTTTATTTTACTTGATTCTTGCAGACATTATCTTTGTTTAGCTGTGCAGGGAGATGGCTCGTAAGACGACCCTCGCTATGGGATGTTGCAGACTGTGATATGTAAGGATTTTGTTCTAAATTTTCAGATTTGGCTTTTCTGCTTATCCTCTCCATTTATGTATATATTCCGAGGTGGAGGTCGCCTGTGGTTGGTCACCTTGCTGGCCGCACACTCACTCTCCCTCTGTCAACACTGAGGGGCTGAGACTTCTCAAACACACGCGGCCGCCTCAGTTTGGTCAGCGAATGGAGTTTCTTACCTCGTCTTGTTGACTTGTTATTGTTGGCCGCGTCGGAGCTTTTGGGGCGGTATTTCGCTTAATTCATCGAACACTAAGGATATATATATATATATATATATATATATATATATATATATATATATATATATATATATATATATATATATATATATGAAATGGAGGAGAACGTATGATTTTAATCGGAAAGAAGTTATATCAGATACATAGATTACAAAATAAATAACAGATGCAGTTAGTGTTTTTGAGTGTTTTTAAGTAATTATGATGTCGCGCAGAGGCAACATATTCATAATGTGTGATTTTTACCTTCAAACTTGTAAGTTAAAAGAAAATTAAGATAATTAAACTTCTGTATAATTATGGCTTTTTTTGTAAAATTTGTAGATATTAACTTGAAAAAACTCGATTAACATTAAAGGTATTCATTTTTAGGCTGAGCAGTTTATACAGTGGTACGTACTATAGGTACAAATGAAAGAAAAAAATACACATGTGCCGTCATCACGTTCCTTGTCTGCATGTTGCTGTGCTCAGTCCGTACTTGGAGGCAAACTAAATATGAGAGAACAGGAATGTGTTTACCATATCTGAAGATGAAGATGTGCTCTCTATAGTGGATTCTTTTTCTTCTTTTTTTTCAGATTTTCTATGACTATTGCACTAGAATAAAAAGTAAACCCCATGTGCTTGTGCTTTTTAGTAACGCGCTTATTATGAGTAACGAAGTCTGTCAGATCAGCGTGGCGAAAATAGTGTTCACTTTAATTTCAAGGTGTTGTTTGCCCGTGTAAGCGTTGGAGCGGATGGGAGTGGGGGTTGCGGTGCGAGGTGTGGGTGTGGGTGTTGGTGGCTCGGTGGGGGGCGGAGGGGCAGCGGGCGATGTGTACAGTGGGTGGTGGTGTCGGGGCGGCCGTGAGACAGTGTGGCCTGGAGATGGATGACCCTGGCAGCCGGCGTGGTTAGGGAGGCTTTGGGTGAGCGGGGAGGGGATGAGGAGGAGAAGCAGTGTTGGTATGATGTGAATGTTTAGGTCTAGTATGGAACACTTTATATTGGACTTGCTTTTTTTACTTGTTTTTTTCTTTTCCAGAGTTAATGTACATTGCTTGCATTGTTATTGTGTTTGTGTGTTTTTTGTTGTTATTTTTTTCCTTTCATATGCGTAATTAATCAACCGCCTTTGTGTTCGTCTTCATAACAAACACTCGTGTATGCTTTTAGTTTTTTTTTTTTTTCATTTCTTCTTTTTTTTCTATTGCATTGTGGTTTTCCTTTTGTGTGCGACGCTTGTTGTCTCACGTGACTCTTTTGTTTTCTCTTTCTGGTAACGTTTTCTTTTCTAAATCATGTGACTTTTTATTCTCTTTGGTTTTCGCATGAATGTTCTTTGTTTGTTTTCCTATTTGCTTGCGTATTCCTTTTTTTTCATATATAGAACTTTATTTTGCTTATTTTTAACGCGAATTTTCTTCTCTCTAAAACATGTGACTTACTCGCTTGAACGTGTTTTAATTTGCAGACTTATAGGAACAAGTATGTTCTTATTTATGGAATTCTTGTTTTCTTTGTATAGCGCTCGAATATTTGCTGTGTTTTTCTTGTAACATTTCCTTGTTTTGTTGCAGTTTCTGGATGACGAAGTGACCCAGCAACACAACGCCTGCCAGCGTGACACCCAGTGCTACCAGGTAAGCACTGACCACCGCACCACCACCACCACCACCACCACCACCACCACCACCACCACCACCACCACTACTACTACTACCAACTCTCCCAGTCTTCCTTCTGTTTCTCACGTTCCCTCCCTTACTTTTACATCTAGTCTGTTTTACTTGTTTCTTCACCACTTTGCTTTTTCACTTGTTTCAATCGTACATGCGCTTTTTGTGCCTTTAGTTTTTAGTCCCCGGTCGCTTGGTTGTCTTGGGGCACCAATATTGTTTTCTTACCTGTCTGTTTTATCTCGTACAAGTTGGTTTTCGTTATTCCATCCTGATTTCTTTTCTGTTAAATGTTGTGTCTGTCTCATTCTTTCACTATATTTCTCATTCTATTTATCTTACCTATTGTGTGGTGTCGTGTCTGGGTATCTGAGTAGCCCTAGTTTTTGCCGGTGTGGGTGAGGGCCGGGTGGGCCTCAGAGGGCAGCGCTGGGGATTGGGCTGCCGATGGAGCTGGTTGGTGGCGAGGAAATGACTGTTCTCCTAACTGACTTTGGGGAATTTTATCTTGTCTTACAAGAGACCAGTTTGGGGTAATGTCTCGCATCGAACTGATTTTTGTGGCAAGAAAATGTGTGACGAACTGATTTTATGCAAGACCGTTGACTCCAGACTGACCCTGTGTGTTGCGACAGTTCTAGCCAGACGACCCAACTGGAGTTGAAATTTACGTTAGTTAGTACAGCTCCACTACCATCGCGGTTACATGTCCACTAATCTACTTCATCCACTTCCTGTGCGTTGTGTTCTTTCTCTCCATATCAAGTCCTCTTATTTGCGGGAAGTCTTGAAAAAAAGTAAATAATTAAATGGGTGAAAATGTTATATATCTATCTATTTATATATTGATAAATTTTCGACAAATTATATAGGATACAATTGAAAGCTCTCTACACACATTGGAATCATGTGTGGGGTATTTTGCTGAACTTCTGATCAAGGCTGTGAGAAACTTGCCCCAAGCCTTTACTCAGGGACCTCCAAGTGTGAGGCTAAGATTTCCATATCCATGTAACTTGTCATCAAGAATCGTACATTGCATCAAACAATATATTTTATGCTGTAGGGTTCAACTGCATCATGTTAGGTATCAGTTGCATAATGTGAGAGCAGATCAAAGACATCCACTAGAAAATATAGTATGCGTGCAAGTTCATATTAAGAAGGATCATGAAACGACAATGAAGGGCAGGTAAGACAGAACGAATGCAGCTAAATATTAAAAAGATACCGAATTAAAGACAAAAACATTACTTGCTCCATCACTCAAGATGCGTAAAATTCATCGTGCAGAAGTCATCCGTCAAGCCCCGCCACCCATTCCTCCCTCCAGCCTTCCGTCACAACACCGCCTCTGAACCAATCCCACGACTCACCTCCACCACCTACCGCCGCCTTTTCTTTTTCTGTCAAGCCTTCCTACTCCTATCACTTCAAGGCGCCTCCCTCTCCCCTCTCTCTGCGTCACCCCGGCAGGCAACTCACCCTCGCCATCCGGTCACACATCAGCGTCGCAGCGTACGTACATACGAGCACACCTTCCTGGGTCGCCTTTCAGCGGTGAGGGACTGGCGAGGCGCTGGCTGGGGTGGTGGGAGCCGTCTTGCTGGTAGTCGATGAAGTTTGCGATGCTCACTTGTTACGCCCACAAAGCCTGACTAACGAGGGTGTGGATCCCTCTCCAGATGCTATCTCCACCTCTCACTATAGGAGCCACAATAGATGAAATGAATGCGTTGTTTTGGCGTGTCCGCTTCATCCGCTTATAACTGCTATCACAGCCGTCACGCGTTGCGGCTCACGGAGACTTGGCGGGATTGTGCCTCGCCGCCGATTTGATTTCATCGTGCAAAAAAAAAAAAATAACGTGTGTGTGTGTGTGTGTGTGTGTGTGTGATATATGGGAATAACTTTTTTCTCATTATTGTTATTATTTTTATTGTTACTGTTATTATTATTACTGTTATCTACTCTTATTTCTGTTGTTATGATTGAATTTATTATCATTAGTGCTCGCCAGTAATTACAGTTTGTGGAGTGAGTGAGGCGCGTATCGTGGAGGCAGCGGCGGGAGACACTATCAGCTCATCTCGGCGGGACACAAACCCTCAGAACTTGCATTTTCATCGCGGTGTGAGGCGGTCATTAGGAAGCCGAGTCCCGATAGCGTCCGTTCCTCCCCCAAAGCCATCCCGTGGGCGGCTCTAGGAGTCATTTTGTTGCCCTTTAGTAGCGGTTTGACGACCATTCAGTGAGGGAAGAGTTGCCAGTGACGCTTCGAAGGGTACCAAGGATTTTTTTGTATATAGTGAAGGAAGAAAGCAAAACGATGGGAGAAAGTTTTGTTTTCTATTTTATCCTTGTTTTCAGTCTCCATTTTCCATACCTGCATATTTATTTACTATTTTCGAAGTGAGTTTTTGTGTGTGCGTGTCTCATAAGTCATTTTTCGTGGATTTTCTCTCCATATCTCCCTTTCTTGTCTCCGGCTCCTCCTCACGTCATGATTAGCAGCACTTTTTGTTTCCTTTTCTTTTCTCTCCTTAAGTACCGTCCCTCGACTCTCTCTCTCTCTCTCTCTCTCTCTCTCTCTCTCTCTCTCTCTCTCTCTCTCTCTCTCTCTCTCTCTCTCTCTCTCTCTCTCTCTCTCTCTGTATTTTATTGATTCAAGGCATTCAAAGGAAATACCAATGTTGAAACCAGTAGGCTCTAGTCATTCAGCGTCACCTCTCACGAAGCTGTGACGTGCATAGAGAGAGAGAGAGAGAGAGAGAGAGAGAGAGAGAGAGAGAGAGAGAGAGAGAGAGAGAGATTTCGGATGGTAATGGAAAGAAACACACACACACACACACACACACACACACACACACACACACACACACACACACACACACACACACACACACACAGACAAGGAGCAAGGAAGGGCGCCTCCACCGTAAGCCTTGCTGGAGACGACCCACAAAGACCGGCGGACTGTGATAGGGAACCCGTGAAATTCTGCCTTTGTGTGCCCCGCTTTTTTTCTGCTCCTGGTTGAAGGGGGGTGTGGGGGGTTATCGGAAGGGCAACAAGGGCGGGGAAGTGCTGCTGCTGCTGGTGTTGTTGGAGTGGAGGAGCCAGCATTGGTGTTGTGGGCGAGGCAGTGGTCGTGTTTGTAAGACGTAGCACTGGAAGATTTTATGAGTTTACCTGTGTTTGATTCGTTTTCTTAATCCCTTGAGTACTGGAACGTATTACTACCACGAGTTTTGGGCATGATTAGACGATTTTTATTGACATTAGGAAGGGTTTATGGGAGGTCAAAAGATTAACGGCCAGAGTCTTCACTATTTTAATCCCCACATAAGTTTCTGAAGCTGTATAAAATCAGCAAATAGTAAGCAGAATGAATATTGAAATACGTTGTGGTACTGAAAAGTTAAGCATTTCATCGTACACCTTGCTTTGTTTAACTGGCTATAGTGGAGGTTATTGTAGTTTCATAGACTCTTTTCTTCAATATAGGGTTTGTTTGATACGAAATAGGCATATCTCTATTGGGTGAAAAATACAATTATCACAACTCTTTATAGTTAAACTGCATTTTACTACATCATTTCATCCCATAACTTGTTCTATTTAGTCGCCTGTAGTGAAGGTTATTGTAGTTTCATAGATTTTTTCAATATAGTGTTTGTTTATTACGAAATAGGCATCCTTATTGGGGGAAAGTGTAAACTATCAGAACGCTACTTGTTATCTTACATTAACTTTAGCGCTATCCTTTAACTTGTTCTATTTTAACAGGCTGTACTGGAAGTTATTGTAGTTTCATGCATTTTTTTTTTTTTTTGTAAGTAACTTTAGAGATAGTTTAACACGAAATAGACGTCCTTATTGGGAAGAAATACAATCATCAGAACTCTACTAGTTATTTTACTGGCTGTAGTGGAGGTTATTTCATGTGTCATGGATGTTTTTTCAAATGTTGAGTGAGAGTTTAACATGAAATATGCATCATTAAGGAGAAAAATAGGATATTCAGTCGAACCTTACTAGTCATCCGTGTAGCCTTTTGAATATTGTCTTTTTTTCTCTCTTTTTAGTCTTGATGGGAGAACAAAGCATTGGAGAATACCAACCTTTGACTCCCATTATGAAACCCTTCCATCTCCCATGAGTGTGGTTTTAAAAAGACAGATGATTATTCGGCATTTTATGGGTATTTTTTTTTTATCTGTGGATGATACAGAAGCAGAATCCTTGTTAAAAGTATCACAAGAATCACTAGAGAATATGTTTGAAAGTATTAACAACTTCCACCGTGGCCTATTAAAGCTACACTCGAGGTCAGACGTCGGAATGTTTGAGAATAAGAGTCTTTTTCGGAAGATGGGAAGGATTAAAGACTGTTTTGATGTGTCAGGATCGAAAAAATAGTTGATTAAAATGAGAATGATATGATTAGTATTATGAGGAGAATAGGTAGTACTTATTGATGACGATGGTGATTGATTATATTGAGGCTGAGGATTACTGTATAGGTGAAAATGATTGGTTCTCGTGAAGACAGTGAGGATGGCATTCTATTGTCATGGAAATGATGAATAATTACAGTGAATATAGTGGAAATAAGATTGTGTTATGTGTTGTAAGGGTTTTTCTTTCTTTTTCTTCTCTTTTTCAACGGACGTGATAAAGAGGGTATTTTGATTAGTGTAGTGCTGGTATAGATTAACCTCTTTAGTACCATGACGCATTTTCATATTTATTCTGCCTACTAATTTGGTGATTCTATACAGCTGCAGCAACTTACGTAGGGATTAGAATAATGAAGACTCTAGCTATTAATCTGACTTCCATAGACCCTTTCTAATATATGTAAATTGTCTAATCATACCCAAAACTCATGATAAAAATACGTTCCAGTACTGAAAGGGCTGATTATGTTGATTGATTTGGATGTTTAGTCTTATTTTCCTAAAGCAAAAGTAGTATATTATAATAAAAAAAGGGACAGAATAGAATGCTTTCATGAATATACTCACTTCTGACTCTTTTCTCTTGCTTAGCAGTATTTGCTCTTTGTTGAGTTGCTGTTGATATGGTTTGTGTCTGTATCAGGAACGCTGCTGCTAATAGTGGTGAGAGTATAGATAAAAGTATTTACTATACTATTGATACTAATACAAACCACTACAATAATGATGATGATGATAATAATAATAATAGTAATAATAATAATAATAATAATGATAATAATAATAGTAATAATAATGATAATAATAATAATAATAATAATAATAATGATAATAAAGTAATGATGATTATAATAATATAATAATAATAATAATAATAATAATAATAATTTACGCAGATTTGCCTTTCAGCTCATGACAAAGAATATAAAGAATAAAAGAGAGAATAAAGAAAACTAAAGGTAGATAAGGGACAGTAAAGTGTCATGTAAGAATAATCAAAGCGCTTCCTTTCGCCTATCAATACAAAAAAAAAAAAAATCGTTCTTTCGGAATCTTCTTCTATATAGACAGTAGAGAGGAACTTGAAGATGATACTATTTCTGCTACTACTACTACTACTACTACTACTACTACTACTACTACTACTACTACTACTACTACTACTACTACTACAACTACCAATTATATTCCTATCCACTCTACTCTACGGCTCCTTCTTCCCAAACATTCCTTACCTACCTACCTTTCTTTTCTACCAACCTTTCCTCACATATATTTTTTCCTGCTCGCTTCCCTTTCCCCCACTGGCCTCTGCTTTTCTCACATCCGCCCTTCATCCACACCTTTCTTCCGTGCACGACATTCTTTCCTGCCTCCTCCTTTCTCTTTCTCTTAAGAGTGACAAGAGTTATTGTTTTTTGTTAACCTGGCCGCCTGTCCTCGCCCTTCTCTTACTAATTAATGTGTAGTGACGCTAATCACCCCCTTCCCGTCGCCCCTCCTGTCAACCCCTTCCATCACCTGCTCCCCCTCCCCCCTTCCTATCATCTAATGTGGCGCCCTCTTGGCTCTCCTCCCTCAGTCATCTCTGTCGTTTGCCTCCCCTCCTGTCATCGGTTTCCGTCACTTTAGTCATTCTGCCACACATCACCGTCCCGCCCTCGC
>NC_059298.1:665000-680000 GCF_017591435.1 Portunus trituberculatus
TGGCCCCGCGCTGCGCATTTGTTTTAGCCGCGGATTTATGGGAGCGAAAGTCATGTTGCATATTGTCCACTTTGCATTTCTGAACAGCGGCCTGCGGTGGTTTATATCGCCTGGAGACTGTGTGGCGCTGACCGTGCAGTGCGTGTGGGTGTCTTGTACAGTTGCAGGGACTCATCTGTGTCTAGTGCCAGCCAGAATCTATAAAGATGCGGTCAAACATGCATGAATAAGCATAATGTTCTTTTTTCTCTTTCTTTATTACTATACATCAGTGAGTGTAGGAGTGGACGCATTGTGGCCTCTATAGTTCTCTTCGGCGCTAAGGAACGTGAATTCTTTGGACCAAATTGACAATTGGAGAAACCACACAGAAAGGGACTGGGATCCTCTGTCTCCTCTGTCTGGTTGTGGGCTGGGAGTTATGTTGATATATAAACCCATCGCCCGGCATAGGAGAATAGGGAGAATGGGCGAAAACCAAGAGAATACATCGTAAAGAAGAGCGAGACAAGGGGTGGCTGGGCATGTATGGTAGAGACCGCTGGGGTTATAGACGCAGGGACAAAGGCTGCTCTCGACTTGCATTGACTATTAGCCCGGGAGCACAATGGCGGGATGATAGGGGTGTAGGGAATACCTTCGCCTCTCCGTATTTCACGCTGCTTTCAACTCCAAGATTCCTCGTGTGTTAAGGCTGCTCCTGACAAGACCACCACACTCACCGCCCAGATAGGGAGAAACAAATGAAGGTCTGGTGGGGCCCGAGCCTCCGCACACTCTCAGGATCTTGACGCAAACGACTGGCGCCGAAACTAAGAAGTCACGTCCGGAGTTTTGCAGATTTTTTTTTTTTTTTTTTTTTGTGTGTGTGTGTGTCTGTCTCAAGACTTGACTGTAAGCATTTTTTTTATTTGCCTACTTGGAAACAGAATGTTGATATATTGCCGTTTTGTCTCGTAAATTTAATTTCAAATGTTAGGAATGTTGCGATTGACGGCTAGCGGACCGCGTGAATTGTATGAACATTTTAGAATGTTCTAATTGGCATAATTTCCCAGAGAGAGAGAGAGAGAGAGAGAGAGAGAGAGAGAGAGAGAAAAAAATTTAATAAATTACTTGTATTGAATATTTCTATCCGACCTTTTCTCCTTTAACATAAAGTTATCACCCGGTGGTTGAGTCATGTAGTGGCATTTCATATACCCTTACTGTCAAGAAAACACGTTTGTGTAAGCACCATCTCCAAGACACAAAAAACACACCGATGATCATGAACGTTATGTACACTTTATATCGCCAGTCCATGTTGGGATTAGTCATTCAGGTTTGATGTTATTGTAGTAACTGGCACCCTGAGCGTCACCCTCCTCGCAGCGGGAAGGAGACAAATTGTTCTGCCACCTGGTGTTCCTCGCTCTGTACTCCTCTCTTGCGTGACCCTCCCCTAACCCCGACTGTCCGTCACCAGCCCTTCTCTCCCTGTCTGAGTGTATCATCCCTTCCCCTCTTCCACAGTGCTGGGAGGCGTGTGAGATGCTGGCCACCAACTTCCCCATCTGGAGTCTGACCTGCGGCCAACACGACATCTGTGTGAGTACGAGTTTAGTGATGTACATCGTTAGTGTCCTAAGTGTCATATATGTTGTGTAGTTAGGGTCGATCACTTGTCTAGTCACGTCTATAATAAGTAGTAGTAGTTAGGTACAGTAGCAAAAACTAACCCATGTGTGGTACAGGACAAGGGATGCGATGCCTCCTGCGCCTTCCACGCCGCCCACCCGAGGAAAGTGGTGCCGCTGAGCCAGCACAACTCCCGCCTCACTCTCGTCTTCAGTGGGACAGCCGCCCAGTGGTCGCTGTCTTGGGGTCGCCATTCCCCTCGGGAGCACGTGGTCTTCGCCCTCTTCACCCGTTCGCCTGGTAAAGCCTGGGACTTACGCCTTCAGACAGCTGACTTCGGCGCCTCCCTGGAAGACCTCAGCAGTGGATCAGACATGAAGCTTGTTGCCGTAGCGGAATCGGGCGTGCTGTCAGTCATCATCACGCCTTATGCCCCGCCTGCACATCCTAAAGGCGCCATGAAGCCAGCCCTCGGCATGCCCTTGACACAGGCTACTCGTGATCGCACTGAGTCTAATGGCATTGATGTTGGTGACGGCGAGGAGGCGTGGCCTTTGCTGCACGAAGCGGAGGTGGAGTCTTCAGGGCTGGTGGCAGCGAGGGTGTGGTGGCCTCCACTGAGCCCTCGCGGCGCCGACTACCTGGTGACGTGGGAGGTGGAGGGCGGTGGACTGAAGGGACACCTGTACACTGATCTTCCCGAAGTGGATCTTACCTTGTGGCCTGAGACGGTATACCAGGTTCAGGTGGAGGTGATGACAGGCCCTCTTGGTCAGCCCCTTCGTTCCGCCCACCTTACTCTTGACACTCACAATATTACCCTCGCCGCCCACGCCAGGAAGAACAAGCTCATGCCCACACTGCCGCTGGTCCATAAGGCGAAGCCCCCCATGTCCTTGGAAGTACTGCTGGGGATAGGGGCAGGAGTGCTGGCGGCGCTACTGTTGGTGGTGGGGCTGGTGTGGCGCCGAGCTCGTGCTGCTGCCGGCGCGGGACACACCACCACTGCTGCCTCCTCCAAATGGGGTGCTTGGAATCGTACCTTGGCGGACCTCACTCTTGATGAATCGCTGGTGGTCAAGAGCCACAAGCTGACTGAAAGTGAGTCTGGTTTCCCTGCCTCCACACACCCACACCACGGCCCGGTGTTTACTCTTGCCCCCCCAGCTCCTCCTGTCCCCTCACTCTTGAGCTTTGCTCGCCCTGCCCACACCCATGTCAACTTGTACAGCGTGGTTCCGCCCGTTCAAGAGCCCTGCGGGCAAGTCTCCAACATATAAGATGCCCGCGACCTTTCCTGGGGCGGTGGTGAAAGGGTGGCTGGGGTGGTGGTCCATGTACCCGGGCAGAGCGCAACACATGTACACCGCCGGCCGTTGGGTGTTAGTGTGGCAGTAACAAGACGGAGAGCTGCCCCTGATTGCACGGAGTTGTGTTTCTGAATATAGAGAGAGACCCTGTGCTGCTGGTCGCCGCGTGCCAGCGGTGATTCTGAGCAGTAGTAATCGGCGTTCAGCATCCGTGCTGCCATGGACGTCTGCCCGGCGTTGTGACCTTCGGGACCGATGGAGTAGTGTGAAGGAGCGTCTCCAGTAAATTGAGGTGGTCTAGCTTTTGAAACTGGTCACGTCGCTGCGAGGGAAGGTCAGCCGTGCAGAGGTGAAACAAACTGCACTTTGCCCATTAGTTGGCGTTTACTTCTTGGTTCAGTCATTGGTCGTCCCTACATCGCTTCGGTCCGGCCTTGTCCAGGCAGGTGCTATGTGGCCTGGCGACCCTCCGCCCCAATGCACTGGTCCTCATACATGGAACATTGCTACACTGAATAGAATTGTGCAAATTTTATTGTCTTACAATTGGAAGCCAAAGTTCCTACTTGAAGCTCAGCGAATCGCGCAGCCTCAACTGGAGATAGAGTGAATACACGCATGCAGTGCACAGCTTTTAGTGACGTGACTCGTGTGATCTGTTCCGTGAACATTGTCTTCGCAGAAATAGTAAGTCCTGCCAAGAATTATTGTCTGAACAGATTTGTATATGTGTATATATGTGACTGTCTATTGAATAATGAATTTTATCAGTTATTGTAGTCGACTTGCGGTCTGTCGTGTTATCCGCCGAGTGAAAACCTGAAAATTTTCGACAAACCGCGTATATTTGCAAACCAAAGAATGAGTGAGAGTGAAAATGTCTTGAAGTGACGCGGCGGTGAGGCAACGACACTCACCTCTGGGGACTGTCCATTATATATATATATATATATATATATATATATATATATATATATATATATATATATATATATATATATATATATATATATATATATATATTTGCACAAATCCCCACCAAGAAAATAGTTGTAAGGTATTCTTGGGTAAGAGAAGGAATGAAGGAGCACTGAGATACAGCGCTCCATGGCAAGAGGAAGGGAGAGAGGCGGATGGTGAGCCTGACGGAGAGGCGCCTCCTCCCATCCTATCCCAGTCTTGTCTACTCATCTGTGTACATAATGTAATTACTTCCATTATAGTGTACAAAGCTTTTCTACAGAATAAACACTTTTTTTGGTAACTGGTGTTCACTTCTAAACCTGCGATGAACGATGTCTGGTGTTCATCAGTCAGTGGCCGATAAGTCTCCACTACAAACGCACACGCTTACCTTCTCTTCATAAGTGGAACGATTGAAGTGAACAGTATATTTTAAATGGAAGGAAACCTATCATAGATGTTGCATTATTAGAAGAAGAAACGCGAAAACATATAGAAAACAATGTCTTGTGGATGTAGGTAAACACTGAATTAGTGCGAGAGACGCTCACAAATATTTGCTTTCAGTATGTTCCCATGTTTTTAGGAAGATAATGTGTAGTACGCAGACATGTGAATACTATTTGTTTTTATTTCACCTGACTGACAGCTTTCTAAAAGATCAGTTGTATAAAACCAAAGTAAACAAGGCGTTCGTGTTTTGAACAGATAATGATCATGACCAATTTGTACAAACCTGTCCTCTGTATTGGCGCTCCGTGGCTGGCGGTAATACGAGAGCAGGTCACGTGAATGCTTTGTAGTGGAGGCTTTATCGGGCATGTGGCTAGCCAATGATGTGTATCTTAAAAAACAGCACATTGTTTTGTTGATCACATCATCGGCTGCACACATATATATGTCAAAATTTACAGAGAAAAATATGTGATCTAAAAGTCTGTGTGGTAGACCAAGTTTTAGTACTAACTAGTAGAATGGGAGCACCACCGTAGATGTCTGTAGCAGTAATGATGCACGGTATTTGTCAAGGAACATAAGGTAAGGTTCACTATGGCAGAAGTGCGCACAACATCTCCCGCAGGCACAGGCGAGAGATGATGCCTCCAAAGTTGAGGAAGAACAGGCGGCACATCAACACTGAAGAGAAGCAAGTTCAGATTTTTTTTTTCGTGTGTGTGTGTGTGTGTGTGTGTGTGTGTGTGTGTGTGCGTGTGAAGAATAACTGCGTGCCAACAATAGCAGCAGTAGCAGTAGCAACACCAGCAGCAGCAACAGTCACCTGTGTCGGCAAGTTAGTTACATCTTAATTACCAGCTGAATGTTGCATTGGTGATGTTGACATAACATACTTGTCATTGCGATCATCTGCCCTCCTTCCTCACCTGTCAAATACTTACCACCTGTAAAAAAGAAGAAATGTCAGGTATTTCATCCTTCATTCCTCCATTATAAACTCATCCATCTCTTGTATACAAATTTAGCTTCCTCCTCCCTGCCAACACAGACTGCCTCCCCAACCACCTCTGTGGATAACATCCTTGCTGGCCACCACCACCACACCACCACCACCACCATCTGCTCTCAATCACGTGACCTCTGACGTCAGTACGCGACCCTACCCCCGACATCACCCACCGCTGGGGTTTGTTTACCTCTGGTTGCCTTGGTGTGTGTGTGTGTGTGTGTGTGTGTGTGTGTGTGTGTGTGTGTGTTCGCGTGTGCGTGTGCGTGTGTGTAAGGGGAGAGCAGACCTTAAATTAAAAGAACGTCTCTCTCTCTCTCTCTCTCTCTCTCTCTCTCTCTCTCTCTCTCTCTCTCTCTCTCTCTCTCTCTCTCTCTCTCTCTCTCTCTCTCTCTCTCTCTCTCTCTCTCTCTCTCTCTCTCTATCAATAACACACACGCAGCCAGACACACACCGCGCGGCGCCCATAAACACATCTCTCTATGGTCTAATTAAGGGAGTTTGTCGACACTAATGACCCGCTGGAGTCACTAGCCACCCAGGGCACTCGCCGCTGGGGACAGGGTGGGGCGGGGCGGACGGGTCGGGGTTGGGCGAGACGGACAGGAGTTGTGCAGGGAATATGATGGTTGTTGGCAGGGGTGGGGCTAAGGGAGGAGGCGTAGGTACGTATGAAGGAAGATTATGCTAGGCAGCTAGAGGATGAGGCCTGTTACTAGTGAAGGGTCCGCAGGGGTGCCATAAGGAAGGAATGAGGTGCCTTACTTTGAGAAGGGAAGGTTGAGGGTTGGCGTGGCGGCGTCATGGGATCGGAACACGTGATAGGGCAGTGCTGTGTGTGCGGAAGTACTTGCAGTTTTGAGGGAAAAGAAAGTGCTTGAAGGATGATATTGGGAACATGAAGAGCGTCTCTTGTTACATTAGTGTGTTTTCAACACTGACCGACTTGTGTGCCGCAAGTTGGAGTGGGTGTAACTTCGATGTGTGTCTGTCTGTCTGTCTGGCTTTCTGGACGGCTGGTTATGACCACAGTCAATTCACCAGATCGTCATAAAACTAAATTATGTTTCTCTCTCAAGAAAGCCTTACATCAGAAGAATGTATGTAACTATACCGAGAATGTTGGCCTGACTTATGTTCCAGGCTGCACACAATGAAAGACAAGGTTCGCTGAGAGCTTCACTACGTACAGACATCTGTGATGAGAGCGTCACGTTGGAAGTATTTGTCGGAATAAGTGTGCATATAATACTGATTTAGATACTCCTCAAATTTTAAAGTTATGTTTCACTGCCTGGAATGAAATGTCTCTTGCAAAAATATGTGACAGCCTTAAGATGGCTTCCCGGAGGTGCCGCGTCAGTTTAAAATATAAGTGGTGTGTTGCTTTTATTTATTTGTTTGTTTTTGTTTCTTATGCGGAAGAGCGTTTTCTTCCCCGTAGTCCACCCGTCAGGATGTGAATGTACATGGCTGTTGCCCGTAAAGCTTGTGTGTAAGTCTCGTAAATCATTCCTTCACTACTCTAATGGTGATGAACCTGAAGACAGTTCAGCCCCACACCGTGTCCCCTGCACGCCGTAACCCCGCCACGCCCTCCTCGCCTGGCCCTTCATGCCGCCTCCTGCCACCCCACCATCTCCTGTCTATCTCTACCTATTGTTTATTTCAGCAGCACCATAAAAATGTATTTCCTCATTGCTTTATTACTTATCTTCGACGTTCTGTTTTCACCAATGATGTGTTTATAATGTTAAATGTTTGGCGGAGGTTTGAAGTACAGTCACGAATGGATATAAAGACTTGTGATGAAAGAAAAAGTTTTATAAATCATGGTATTTAGTGTATGAAGTCGTATACTTTCTTTTATTAAAGTAAAACAGGTGAAGTAATTGTACTTTAGGATCTTGAGATATCATGACCATTCATATGTTCACTAGTATACTAATGCGTGCTTTGCGTTTCTGTAGCATTCCCCGGAAACTTACTGTAGTCATGTTTATATAAAGATCAAAACAAATGTTGCATAGTTATCATGATCCTCCGTTAATGTTGATACGACATCAATATCAAGGCTGTAACTCAAAGCAGCATTATTTAAGCACCTTCCTTCCTCAGCGACACTCAGGAAAAGCCTTGACCTGAGGTAGATATTCTTGAACACCTAGTAGAAATGAAACTGGAATTCACAGGTGCTGCCTTAACCCTTTCACTGCGGTATGCACCAGTCCACACCAGTAAAACAACGCGGGGAATAATTCTAAACATCTGCAAGAAAGAAAAGAATAAAAGAAAATAGATGTTGCAGTTTCCAGATAGTACAATGGTTGAAGATGTCTACAGAACCAAAGAATATGTAGCACAGTGGACAGTAATTATGGTTACGTGTCAAATAAAAAAAAATGGTAAAGTTTCTTATAGCATTCCACTAAACATACTTTATCACCAATATCTTAGACCCATATTTGTACCTATTCTTTGTGTGCTTAGGCAACTTTGGTAGGCTCCTCGTTCACTGTTTTAACCCTATCTGTACTATGACGCATTTCTATATTCATTCTGGTTACTATTTGGTGATTCTATACACCTTCAGAAACTTAAGTGGGGATTAGAATAGTGAAGACTCTGGCCATTAATCTTGTGACCTCCATAGACCTTTTCCTAATATCAATAAAATAATCTAATCACACGCAAAACTCAGGTAAAAATGCGCCCCAGTACTGAAGAGGTTAATAGGGCGCTTCAGACGAGGGCTGCGCTAGGTTTGCTGCTGCGTGGTTGTTTATAAGTCATAAAGTTGCTAAGAAGGGTGGAGTCAAGAGTTATTGTCATCCTTAGTCTTACCATTGACCACCTCCTTTTTCAATCTCTTCCAGTTCTACATGACTGCTTTGTTTCATTTCGGTGTCCTTTTGTTTTGTGTCTTCACGTATATCGTCTGTTCTTTCTATATACCTGCACATTTGTTTAGCTCATTATCTTTCTATCAATTCATCTCTCTTTGTGTCTTGTCTAGAATCATTGCAGCCACCTCTCTGCTTTGCTTCACTCTCATAGTGTTAGTATGTTTAATTGTCCAGTAGCAACTCACGCATCTTGGAGGTGCAGTAGATGGTTTTTTTTTGTGTATTGTCTTTTATTGTCTTTTGAAGATTTTCATATAGGTTTACTGTCGATCTATACTAATGACAGTGTCTTCTCAGGATAAGGATATGCCTGATTTTACCTTCAAGTCATAAAATAAATCAACACACACACACACACACGTACACACACACACACACACACACACACACACACACACACACACACACACACACACACACACACACACACACACACACACACGGAATGCTATTTATTATTTCTTTTCTGTCACAATCAATAATGTTTAAAGCTCATACAGAATTCCTCCTGATTTGTCTCAACATCATTTCACTTTGCTGTTGACTCCTTTCCTCAGGGGCAGAGATAGACGTGCGTGGGATGTGTGTGTGTGTGTGTGTGTGTTGCGGTGCAGAAGCGTCATGAAGCGGTGATGCGTGGGGTGCTTGATCAAGATGAAGCGATCACGAGAGGCGCAGCTCATCCTCACCATCCCACCGTCGCCTGTCCTGTTTGGTGGTGGCAGTGTAGGAACCAACAAGGAACAAGACAACGCCACAAGGCCTCTGTCAACAGGGCCAGGACTACACCACGCCGCTGTTTCGGTAGGCTGATATTTGTTTGTCGTTCATCTTATTCATTTATTTCTTTATCAGTCTAGATCCAAACTTTTCTTTACGCAGATTCGTTATTTGTAAAAGAACTAATAACGTATGTGATGAAATTAACAAAGTCTGTTAGTTCCTGTTATGTCCTCACATAGGTGTGAATCTTCCAGGAGGGTGAAGAAGTAAAAAAAAAAAAAAGAAAGTGATGTTTGATATTGAAATTTTGAAGAAAAAATGTAGTGATGATTAAATTTTGCATCAGTAAGATAAAGGCAACCCAAGAAAGTGAATAGAAAATGTTGTGCAGCGGAGCCGAGAGTCGAGCATCAGGCAGGTAGCAGTTAGCAAGTGTAAGAGGCAGTAACCATGAACCCAGCGGCAGAAGATAGTAATTAAGAGAAGCATCACTACGGTAGCATGAGAGAGTGAAGGTAGTCAGTTAGAGAAGGAGGAAGATGAGACGAAGAGCCTTTATCTACGTATTTAGAAGTGTTGTGTCAGTGAACTCCTCCACCAGCCCCCCATGGGGCGTACCCCTTATATGGCGAGACAAGGCCCCTGCACAGAGCCAGCATGTGAGGCAAGGAAGAAAAACAAACACGCGATACAGAACGTCTCACTTCATAGAAACTGACTGAGCAGGAGTTAGGATATGAAATTCCATTTATGGAGTATATTGTTGGAAGACAACCCGAGAATAGTCAGAGTAATAGAGTTTATTTGAGTGTTATGGAAATAATATACTTTTCTTGTTAACTGTAAGTAGTTGATGGCTGAAAATGAGTCTGGGATGGTGAAGATCATCATGCAAGTCCGTGGTGAAAAAACGGAATATTTTGCTTCATTGTTTATTAACTCACCAGAGGTTATGGAATTCTTGCCGAAAGTGTTGTCGTTTCAGAAATATAGCATTCGATTGACAGCATAAGAATAGATAAGACATTAAGAAAAGTCTGTGAAAAATATTAAAACCGTAACCAACAGGTATCGCAGAAAGAACAGTAACCATCTTCCACACCAGCAAGGCACTGCCAAAAAAGGAGGCATGAAATGAAGTACCAAGAGCTAGAGAGACTAACTGCCTTAGAAACTTACTATCATAAAGACGCACATCTAGAGGTGAAGAAATATTAATCATAAAAGAAAACGGAATTCTGTAAGAGATAACTATTGAGACTTACCAAGTTAAGAGAGCAATAAGGGAGCAACTAAATCGCCTTACCTGGGAACGACACTGCCTCTTGAAAAAAACTGATAGAATTGCAAACATTTTGGAATTCTTCAACTGAAAACATACTGAAAAACAAAATTCAAGAAAAGTAGGCAATCGAGGCAGCGGGACTGTGGACTGTGGCTTGAGGGATGAGGATGACTGCCGTGATTTACGTGAAATGATTGCTTACGTAAATTGTTTGTGAGTCATGCCTTAAACTATAAATCATCGAACACGCTCAAGACTCATCAAACGGTATATGGATTTCTCGTAATAAAAAAAAATAAATAAAAAAGGATCTTATGGAGTGACTAGAATATACGTCATTACTTATAAGGCAGTCAAAGAATGGTAGATGAGAGAGCTGGTGAAGAACGAAGGATAAAATATGTGAAACTACAAATAGAATAAACGAGAAGAGTGAAGCAGAAAGAAATAATGGAGCAAGTAAGCTTAGGGAGAATGAACTGTGAAGGGGACTCAAAGATTGTTTTGTGCAAGGGTGTTGTAAGTTGAAAAATGAGTGGAAGAAGGTGAGGAAGGACGATGAAGGAACCGCCGAAGGAGGAAATAAGACTCAGTGAGGAAGAACAAAGGGAGTGGCGTCCAACAGCGAGCGAAAGACAAAGATGAACAAGCAACCAAAGGAGAGAAGCAACAAAAAAAACATTCACACACACACACACACACACACACACACACACACATACATAGAAACAAACACCTACGCTATCCAAACAAACACACAACATTGGTAATGCGCTTTACTAATTAGTCATTGATTAGTCCGCGGTAATAATGTGATTTCCATTCGTGTTAAAGAAATAATGTCTGGGTGGGTGTCGCGTTCCCCTCGCCCCTCGCAGCTCGCCGCCGCCACGAGTGTAGTAACCCCTCCCCTGACGTCCGCCTCGGTCCCTGGTGTGAGGGGGAGGTGCGGCTCACGCTCAGACCACGACTGTTGCAGAGCCTTTCCTGATGATTCTTGCATTGGTAATTAGTTTTTTCTTACTTTTTTTTTTTCATTTTTCCCCCCAACGCCGAATCCGGCAGTTCTGGCGAGATAAATCTCTAGTACGAATATAAATGTAAATACATGACTTGTAATTTACGGTTTGAAACAATACTTAATAGAATCAAATAAAATACTGGAGTTATGGACTAGCAAGGGTGTGGCTGTCTTCCTCCAGCCAATCCCACTGTCTTTACCTCTCTCCATCCCCCCTCACCTTCCCTCCACTTCCCCTCCCTGTCTCCCCTCCCTTTCCTCCCCTTCCCTACCATCCCCTCCCCTCCCCTGGCTTCCTCGTTCCATAAGTCTCCCTGCGGACTAAAGACCAACCACAGCGGGCCTTCCTCACACCGCCATTAAACCACGGTGATGAATTAAAATAATATTATATCCAATTAATGGTGTATAAAATTCCCTTCACCGGACGCTTTAAGGGGAATGTTGGGGCCCCACATGAGCCATCCCGCGCACTACGATGTGGAGCTGAAGAGTTTCCGTCAGGCGTGGCAAAGTGACTCCTGTGGCGGGGCGCCGCTGGGGCGGGAGTGCGGCGCTCGGCGAGGCAGGAGATACGTCCCAGGAGCTGCGGGAGGAGATTGGTAGAGGGGTGGCGGCGGGCTGATGGGGATGGATCGAGCCGCTTCCTCTCAAGCGAGTCTCGTTTGTCCTGCCATCGGCGCCGCCTGCTAGAGTGCGTTTCGGTGGAGTTGCTTGCGGACAGCAGGGCACCTCTGCATCCCACACACCGCAGGCAACTCGTGCTTCGGTGGCCCCGCTAGGGTCGCCTGGCACATCATGGTGGTCTTTGTTAACAGGTCGGGTCGCTTCTCTATACAAGGATTAAAGCTGCATGCCGGTGTCTTGCTGAAAGTGTTGGAAGCAAGACAGGCGGGGAATCATCTCTTGTCATAACCACTGACTCGCCGACAGGATCTTCACTGGTTGTCCTACGTCACTGCGATTTTCTGTCTCTCTCTCCCCTCCCCCCTTTCTCTCTCTCTCTCTCTCTCTCTCTCTCTCTCTCTCTCTCTCTCTCTCTCTCTCTCTCTCTCTCTCTCTCTCTCTCTCTCTCTGGTGCCTGGGGACACATAATCTGTAATTGTTTTGGACACAACATTTGGCTTACTATACTTGTGTATCCAATTCCTCCAGTCATTACATCACTCTCGCCACGCTCAGGGCATGAGAGAGTTAGCATTACGGGGCCGCGGACTAACCAGTCCAGTAAGGGCAATGTACTGCTGTCTGTCACGCGGAATGAGGTGAGAGTTGGAGATGAAGAAATCAAAGATATAAAAATATGAATGATTTATATAATTGCTTAATTTTTAACGGTAAAAATATAATTATGGCAAACTTCATATTTATCTGCTGATGATTGTTTCTTGAAGTACTTCATGTCATTAGCAAAGACAAATCAAGCCGTTTCTTGGTCATTTAGCGCGGATTTATGATTGTTTCTTTGTTGTTCATGACTAAAGTAGCGAGAGAAATTTAAGTATAATGATGATAGTGGTGGTGGTGGTGGTGGTGGTGGTGGTGGTGATGATGTGGAGTGGTTGTGATGTAATATGGTTGTGGTGAATTTGTGTATTCCCATCAGTCACTCACACACTCATCCGCACACACACACACACACACACACACACACACACACACACACACACACACACACACACACACACACACACACACACACACACACACACACACACATTTGGGCGCGCAGCCACACTACTATCTGTTGAAATACATGAAAGGATGTAGTGCAACAGCGTGTGTGTGTGTGTGTGTGTGTGTGTGTGTGTGTGTGTGTGAAGGGGGCGGTGGAGGGATGAGGGCAAACGGACAAACAGTCTGACAAACAGACAGACGGACAGACGGGCAAACTGAAACGAAAACAGTGAACTTCATTGTACTGGTTCCTACGCCGCTGCATATTTACAGAGGAAACCGACTGACGCACTTCATTAAACAAGAATTAAGTTAACAGAAAAGAGACACCAGTCCGCCCCGGCAAGAGTTGATCTCCTGCAGGAACCCAAACCCCAGCCATTGTGATCTGAGGTGCCGCCGCCGCACGCTGCTTGTTTGGAGAGAAGACTCCCAGGCTGTGCTATCTTCATGTCCCGCAATTTCTTGTATCACGTGCCGCCTTTTCTCCTTCCCGCACCAACAAGGAGGGTGTACGTACGGTACGGGTTCTTATATCTCATGATCTTCCCTACCATTGCTAACTCCAATTTCAAGAATTTCGCCCTTAAGCAACAGTAAATGGTATTTGCCATCGATACAACCAATCAACAATTTTGCTCAGGTACTCTTTCGAGCTAATCTTATTTTCCCTTGACAGTATAATATTACCTATTCCTTTATCGTCAGGGAATTTCCAGATGGTATCATTAAGTTCAACGTCTATATTGTTAATGTGTACTGTAAGGGAGATGGGCGCCAAAACCGATCCTTGGTGAACCCTCTCGGTACCACACGTCCAATTAAAGACCTCGCCATTCAGACCGACTCTGATATCTGTCCGACAGCCAATTTTTAATCCTATCATGGACTTTGCCGGCCGTAATTAGATACTTGACTTTACCCAATCAATTCTTGTCGAAAGGTTTCAAGAAATCAAGATAAATGATGTCAAACCAAAGGGCAGTATCTCGTGACGTCATATAATTTGTTACGTAACCAACGGGTTTGCGATACTGCTCCTCGCACTGGTGGCATTCCAAACCCATTTATGTTTCCATCAACCCGCGGAGAATCTCGGGCTTGTAGTGTTGTGTTGGATATTCTCGCTGGTGGAAAAGTATCTGAAGTGCAAAGTGACGGAGGCGGACACGGGAGGGCACTGAAGGACACACGGACATAATGGAAGTTGTGGACTGAATTTATGTATTTGTAAGAAGATGATGTGATACTGTAATTATTCAAAGCACTGCAGAGGAGAGCAAGTGTACACAGCTGTAGGGAAAAAGATGCGCGGGCCAATTAAATCTCAAACACACACAAAGAGAGAGAGAGAGAGAGAGAGAGAGAGAGAGAGAGAGAGAGAGAGAGAGAGAGAGAGAGAGAGAGAACACAGAGGGGCGTTGAGAGAGCCGCGGGTCCCAGTGAAGGAGCTCTATGCCCAATGTTTGTGGGACAGATAACAGAGAAGAGTCATCCCCCGCTCCTCGTCTGTCGTGCTGCGTGGTGGGGCCGTGGAAGAGTGTGATGTGGTGCACGGATTGGAGAGAGAGAGAGAGAGAGAGAGAGAGAGAGAGAGAGAGAGAGAGAGAGAGAGAGAGAGAGAGAGAGAGAGAGAGACTGATGAATAGTTTCTATAAATTTTGCCTAAGTAAATTCCACCCGTGAACAATCTCCCATGACCATTTCTCCTAAAACATTCCCATCTTCAATTTAAATAATCAAAAGAGGCTTTACTTTATCAACCTAGCCTAACTCAAAGTAACCTTATCAATTAAGTAAGGAGATCATTAGTTATGGGAGCAAATATGGGCACCAGCATTTTTATGAGATTAGAATCGTAAGCCATTGTAAACTCGTGCATCTATATGTAACTTAACACTAACACATAATGGCGGTAGTGGTAAAGAAGAAAGTGATGGAGACACAGATACTTGCACGGGTAGTGGATGATATAGAAGTTCCTGACGTTCCTTAGTTTCCTACTATGCGCCAAAGAAAGAAACGCATCTTTT
>NC_059298.1:685000-697500 GCF_017591435.1 Portunus trituberculatus
TTCCTCTACTGACAATGGCTACGGTAGCAGGGTAGTTAGTGTAGCACAAAGTGTTGGCGTTAGTAACACTTATTTACTTGTATTCGGTAGATGGCAACAGTGATGCCAGATTAAGACAATGATGTTGTTCAATTTCTTCATTTGAGCTTCAAGTGGATTGAATGTAACCAGTTTTGCCTGACAACTCACTTGTAGTAATGCATTTCTTGTGGGGTCGACTGCGTGGTACTAGCTTACTGGTTTCTAATGATAAAATAGAAAAGGAAAAAAGTAATAATGATAATAATCATAAGGTGCATCACCCAAAGAGATTTGTAGATTACTGACTTTTCATCATTATTTTTAAGAGAACAAAGACGAAAATTCTTGTCTTCCAACACGACGAATATGGAACGCCAGCCATGCATCCCTCGCACTGCATTTCATGGTTCATCACTTATACAAACCCTTATTATGTTATCAAGTATCATTGTTGCACAAGCTGAACTGTAAATCCAAATTCTCCACACGTCACTGAACCTGTAGAGGAGTATGTCTCATTCAAGAACGTGTCATGCAACCCTGCAGCAGAGTGGCTGATTGAGTGTCGGCAGTGACATTCTGTAACACTTGCAACTCAATTAGTTTCTTAGCAAAAAAAAAAAAAAAAGCAAATCAACAACAGAATGTTAAAGATGTTAAACTGCTTTTTGCCAACTAACTTCCTCTCTACTTTCTTGCTTATTTGCTTCCTCACTGATTGACTAACTATAACACTTACCATACTCACTTCCCGTAACTCTTTTTGTTTGCCGGTATATATACGCACGCTGTGTATTTAGGATCTTCGCTATAAAAAAAGAAGATCGCTAAAGTGTATCATTGGCGCAATCATCACTTATCACTGGCATAATACCGCCATTATGATAAACCTGTTCGTGGCGGGGATAGGCATGACAGATATCCACGGAGCAGCAGCTGACCTCGCCACTCCAAAGCGACAACCAGAAAATAATAAGAGGCTGGAGACTTCGGGAGGCTCAGTCACCCTTAAAGATGTACAGTGCCAAACTTTCAAACTAAATTGCACAGGTGACATATCGCAGTTTCACGTTTCTGTTGTTGCGAACCCTCCACCCAACACGGCCAGGTGACCAGAGGTGATCAGGGCGGAGGAGGCGATGGAGCTGGGGGTGGTGGTGGTGGTGGTGGTTGTGGTGGTTGTGCTATTGGTGGAGGAGAAGCGGAGGTGGTGCAGTAGGAGATGGTAGTGGTGGAGGAGGAGGAAGAGGAGACTCGCTGCGGGGGTCCTGGCACACGAGGCCTTATCTGCGAGACTACATCTGTTGAGAAATATTTTGTGTCACAGAGAAGCTTTAATTTTTGTCGTACGGAATCACACACACACACACACACACACACACACACACACACACACACACACACACACACACACACACACTGTAAGACATATAGTGTAAATGGATAACAGCAGTAATACTAATAACAATAACAATAATTATATCAATAATAATCATATTAGATTGATGAAAGACACAAGTAAAATTTAATGAAAGCTTGGACATCACTTCTCGGGAACGCTGCATTTCCTAATTCAGTGTGAGTGAGAGTCTCGATCTCTGGACTAAACAAACAGCAAGGGATGGTATTTTGGCGGCATGCGTGGCGTTATCTCTGCCGGCGTGGGTTACGTGGCCTTGAGGACGCGAATTGTCAACTTGTCAAGGGATAATAAACCTGCTGCTTTTCTTCCGCTCATTGCCACAAACTAAAGAGGTGGAGAGGAAGAGACAAAGGGAGAAAACAGGAGATCAGGACGCGATTAAAATGGGAAGAGAGAAGAATCAGTAATCAATAGAGGAAAGAAACAACAGCAGAGGATCAGAGGGAGGGCTGTATGAAAAGAGGAGCAGGAGACAGGGAGAGAAGACAGGAGATAAGGAAGGGATAGAATCAAGGAGGTAGTAAGAAGCAACAAGAATCAATAGGGAAAAGAAACGAGAGGTAGCATGAAGGGGATAAGAGGAAAGGGGAGCAGGATTTAAAGGGAGGAAACAGGAGATCAGGAAGGTGTGTAAACAGAGGCAGGAGGAGAGAAAGAAAGAAGCAACAAGATGAACATTAGTGAAGGTTGTAAGGAAAGAAGAAACAAGTATAATATAACACAAAGAGGGAGAAATTATATACAATACAATGTTGTGGAGACTGTCATAGTAAAAACTTTAACCCCTTCAGTACTGGGACACATTTTTACCATGTGTTTTGTATACAATGACACCATTTTATTGACTCAGAAAGTGTCTATGGAGGTGAGAAGATTAATGGCCACAGTCTTCAACATTTTAATCCCCCACATAAGTCTGAAGCTGTATAAAATCACCAAATAGTAGCTAAAATGAATATGAAAACCCGTCATGGTACGGAAGGGTTCAACAACTGAGGCGTGCTTTAGGTTCGAGGGATCTCCAAGCACGGGTTCGAATCCTGTCCACGTTCCGAGTGTAGGTTGGGCTTCCTTACTCGGGACAATGGTTTCCTAGTGAGTGGGCTTTGAGATAGGAGGTACCCCAAAAAGTATCCCCTTTATCCCACAAATTCCCTTGAAAAGCCCACATGGTATAAACAAAAACAAAAAAACAAAAAAAACAGTTGGACAGGTTGGACAAAATACTGCTTGTTAGTTGCAATTGTAGCGAGCCTTTCTGAGCATTACTTACGCAAAGAATGTGAGCTTTAACGTGCGTGGATCGAATGATTTGTTGTGCATTTACGTTCATTACAATTGGGTTTGTGTAGCGAAGATTTGGCAGGGATGGACTGCGGCTGACTGAGTAGGTAAGGAACTAATCGTATTCTGTATTAATTAATCGTAATTTGTATGAGTAATATAGCAGGCAGTGCACTAGAACCATCTGAAGATCCGCCACCCCGCAGTGAAGATTGTTCCTAAACTGAATTTAACGCCAATTAATAAGCATCCAAACCTTATTTATACCATCGCGCAAAGTAATGACCTCCTAACCTATCTGGCGCGGTGCTGTAAGGAAGGTTAGGAGGTTATTAAGTGGCGTAAGATTTAGGTTACAAATGCGCTTTTACTCTGGGCTGGAGGATCTTGAGGTGATCTTTATATACTTTTATCTTTTACTTAGTTCCCAGCTACGTTTTTGGTTTTATAAGATGATTTTGAGTTTTTTTTTC
Source organism: Portunus trituberculatus (assembly GCF_017591435.1). Taxonomy (NCBI): domain Eukaryota; kingdom Metazoa; phylum Arthropoda; class Malacostraca; order Decapoda; family Portunidae; genus Portunus; species Portunus trituberculatus. Next base: position 688,202 of record NC_059298.1, read on the forward strand.
TTTTTTTCATGGTTGTTATTTTATTTTTCAGTCACTCATACGCTGCCCTCTATATATTGTCCTCCCATCTCCTAGTCTCCGCTTTGCCTCACCTTACCTGTACCTACCTGTGCATTATACTCGCTCTTCCTCCCCTTTTGATTCTTTTTCATGCGTTTATTCTTTCTTTATCCGTCTTTTTGCTACGTTCTCTCCCTTTTTTTTCTTGTTTTTTTCCCCCATATTACGTTTACCTGTGCTTTCTGTCCGCCTTGTCCTCCCGTTATGATCCTTTTTCAGGCGTTTATTCTTTCTTTATCCGTCTTTTTGCTACGTTCTCTCCTTTTTTCTTGTTTTTTTTTTTTTTTTTCCCACACATTACGTTCACTTGTGCTTCCTGTCCACCTTTTCATTCCTTTCTCTCTTTATCGCCCTCTCCCAGTGCGTCCTTTACAGCCTTGTGCACACTATTTATCTTTGTTCTTCTCTTCTTCATCCTCTTCAGCATCACACACACACGCACACACACACACACACACACACACACACACACACACACACACACACACACACACACACACACACACACACACACACACACACACACACACACACACACATTCCCGTTCCACACTGCCTATCCTTCTCTTTCAATGCTCGATACGCTGTTTATTTTTCACTTGTACATCATTTCATCTCTCTCTCTCTCTCTCTCTCTCTCTCTCTCTCTCTCTCTCTCTCTCTCTCAGCTGGTCCTCGAGTTTCTCCTCCCCATTCCCTCCCCGCTGCTCCCATTGCTCACCTCCCCCTTCCTACAACACAACTTTGATATATGGTTGAGCTCCCCTTCCCCCACGTCCCGCCCCCTACCCTGTGTTGACACGGGTATGGGCAACTTGCTATGCCCTTCTCCTCCTCCTCCTCCTCCTCCTCCTCCTCTTACTCTCCCATATTCTTCCATCTCATCGCCCCATCTCTCTCTCTCTCTCTCTCTCTCTCTCTCTCTCTCTCTCTCTCTCTCTCTCTCTCTCTCTCTCTCTCTCTCTCTGATCATCATCATCTCTTCTTTTTTTCTTCTTCTTTTTCTTCCTTATCTTCTTTTTCTTTTTTTTTTTTCTTCTTCTTCTTCTTCTTCATCTTCTTCTTCTTCTTCTTCTTCTTCTTCTTCTTCTTCTTCTTCTTCTTCTTCTTCTTCTTCTTCTTCTTCTTCTTCTTCTTCTTCTTCTTCTTCTTCTTCTTCTTCTTCTTCTTCTTCTTCTTCTTCTTCTTCTTCTTCTTCTTCTTCTTCTTCTTCTTCTTCTTCTTCTTCTTCTTCTTCTTCTTCTTCTTCTTCTCTCTTCTTCTTCTTGTTCTCTCTCTTCTTGTTCTTGTTCTTGTTCTTCTTCTTCATCTATTCATTTATTTATTATAATTATTATTTATTCTTCTTTTTCTTTTCTTCTTTTTCTTCTTCTTCTTCTTCTTCTTCTTCTTCTTCTTCTTCTTCTTCTTCTTCTTCTTCTTCTTCTTCTTTTATACCACCACTATCATCATCATTATCATCAATCTCTCTCTCTCTCTCTCTCTCTCTCTCTCTCTCTCTCTCTCTCTCTCTCTCTCTCTCTCTCTCTCTCTCTCTCTCTCTCTCTCTCTCTCTCTCTCTCTCTCTCTCTCTCTCTGTATTACACCATGACACCCAAAATACCCTTCCCCCTCCTCCTTCTCCTCCTCCTCTTCTTCCTCTTACTTTAAGTCCTTTCATGCTCTTTCTCCTCCTCCTCCTCCTCCTCTTCCTCCTCCTCCTCCTCCTCGTACTACGTCTTATCTACTTATTATTTCACCTCCATGCTCCTTCATCATCCATTTCTATTTTTCCTCCGTCGCACCCCCTCCTCTCTTTCTTCCTCTCTTGTAGGGCGCCCTCATACATCATCAGGGCAGCGGGGTGTACACCTAGAGAAAGAGGGAGAGGGAGAGGCACGGGGCAGGCAGGCAGGTGGGTGGATGGGAGGGAAGGTCGAAGAGGAGGGGAAGGAAAGTTACATAGAGAAAAAGGGGGAAGTAAGAAAAGCTACAAGTGAGGAGAGGGAAGTTTAACGGTGTAGCAGGAAGGTAACGTGTGCCGGGGAGATAATGAGAACAAGGAGGAGATAAGAGAAATTAAGGGAGGATTGATGGTTTGTGGAAAGTTTTCGTGTGTGTGTGTGTGTGTGTGTGTGTGTGTGTGTGTGTGTGTGTGAGAGAGAGAGAGAGAGAGAGAGAGAGAGAGAGAGAGAGAATATAAAGGGAGGGAGGGGTCAACTTCAAGGTCACAAATTAATTATAGCACAACACCTCGAGGCCGTCTACCGGGTGCCCGCTGCTCCACTTGGCCCATGGGTCTCTGCCTCCCTCCTTCCCTTTCCTTCCAACCACTCCTGCCCTCCCTCCAGCCCGCCAGTCAGCCAGCCCTCCTCCCCTCCTCCCCTCCTCCCTCGCCCCCACCGCCGCACGAAGGGGACTCGGCCTCCTCCTGCACACTAACGTTCACCTCATGGACTTACAACACTGAAGCTGGAACAACAAAATTACAACCTATGCAACACCACACCCTTAGATTGAGCTGTGTTAAAATCCTATCTAGATTATTATCAGCCAGTATCCAAGCAGCGCCGGGAGAGGCTTCAGGATCATAAGCTTTGTAAACGTCATGGATTTAGACTCTGTGACATGAACATCTCATCTGATTTTTCTTTTTTCTCTTTAACTGCTGGAGTTGTTTAGTGAGTGGGTAAGTCTGTACGATGTGAGGTGCAGACGCCGAGGCTCCGTACCGCACTCGTCCGCAGGCTCCCGCAGGACCGCCATTACTCTCCCTCCTGCCTCGTCAGGGTTCCGCTCGGCTCCCTCATTACTGGTGAACATGGAGGTACGGCCGCTACCTAGCCAGACGTTCCGCACATTTTATCCCGCAGCGTTACGTACGAGGCCCGAGGAACACCAGTGTGACGTAAATTATCCGCGCCAGAGCCGAAGTGGCTATCCACACCGAGCTATCCATTAGTTCTCCAAGACCGTGGTATCTTAATTGTTCTTAATATTCCGCGTCCCTACTGTCTTGGTGCCGCGGGCCTAGCACACCTGTCGGCTTGTTCTGGCTTAGGGAAGGCTGGCCGCTGCACCTGGCTACCGACACCTGTCTTCCCTGAGTTTCTCCAGGGCACCTATGCAGCGGTGTCCTTTGCTATATCTGTCCGTTGTAGTACCTGTGCTTCGGTGCCCTTTGGTGTGTCCGGCAGAGGCACCTTGGAGAGAGGGAGGGAGGGAGGGAGGAAGGTGGTGGGTGGGCCGTGTACCTCTGCGCCTGGTGACCACATGGATGTCATTTTACATAGTTGCCAGCAAGGGTTTTTGCTTAGAATATTCTTTACATGAAGAGGTCGTTGTTGTTGTTGTTGTTATCATTATCATTTCTATTATTATTATTACTATTATTATTATTATTATTATTATTATTATTATTATTATTATTATTATTATTATTATTATTATTATTATTATTATTATTATTATTATTATTATTATTATCGTTGTTGTTGTTGGTGGTGGTGGTGGTGGTGATGTCATTATTATTATTTTTTTATCATTGTTGTTACTATTACTATTGATATTAGTATTACTGAGCAAAAGAACCAATCCATTCTTTGACCCGTCATTCCACTGCTTCAATGTCATGATCTCATGTTAGTGATCTTCTCTCGATTATTTTTTCCTTTTGATGTTGAACATTCTTCCCTATTCTTATAGCACCAATGTTTGTTTGCAATATTTAATGCCTTAAGAAAGATTTATCAGAAAAACTGTTTTAAAGTGTTAGTGAGGGATTGGCAGCAGTGTTGCGTGTCACCCAGAGTGACGGATGTTGTGAGTGAAAGATGAGGTTTTCTTTACCTTATTGACCTTATTGATCACTATTGTTCAGCTAATATTATTGATATTTTTTCATTTATTTATCTTATTTTTTTCTATATTATATTTGATTTATTTATTATTTTTATTATCATTGTTATTTTCAAGAGTAGTTTCTCATTTATAAACATGATCGAAGTTTAAGTGGTTAGGTGGTGCCTTGTGTCGTTCAGTAGACCTGTTGTAGTCTTTCTATTTTCTTATCTTGTTATGTTCTTATCTCATCGTAGAAAAAGAAAAATTCTACATGAAGTTTCATTTAATAAAATATTATGAAAATTAAGCATTTTTGGGATGTACAGTACATGGCAATGCTTCAAAACAGAAAACGGTGCAGTGCTTTCTTGTAGAACAGCTCATCAAGCACCGGTACAGTACAACAACACAACAAGGAGGCGCTGCTCTGCTAGATTCTTAATTAATGAATATAAATATCTTAGTTGAAGGATTCAGTAATGATCAGTCATATAAATTTGCTTGTTTCGTTACCTGTGATCAGTCGTTATTATTAGAATTTTGAATATTATTAGCTGCTTTGCATACATGGCTTCAGTAAAGGAAACCTGAGACTAACGCTGACTCATACTTACAGTGCCTTACAAATAATGGAGGCCTGAAAGGTCCCTGCTGGAGAACAAAATGGATAGCAAGGAATAAGAATAGAATAATCGAAAACTCATGATTGAAGACAATGAACAAGAAGCTTTATTGTCTTCAATATATTTTCATTCTTCATATATTTAATGTAAAGGAAGAAATGTGTCTTGTAAACTAAAATTCTGTAGTATACCAGCACGCATACAAACACACACAAAGACATACGTCACTGTTTGTAGCTTTCATTGTGATAGCAGTGCTGGTGCTGATGGGCTGATGGGCATTGATGGTGCTGATAGGCAGTGCTTGCACTGCTGGTGCTGGTGCTGGTGCTGGTGCTGGTGCTAGTGTTGATGGGCAGTGCTAGTCCTGATAGGCAGTGTTGTTGCTGATGGACAGTTCTTATGTTGATAGGATGTACTGGTGCTGATGGGCAGTGCTGGGGCTGCTGGTGCTGATAGGTAGTGCTGAAGTTGATGGGCAATGTTGGTCGCTGATAGACAGCGTTGGTGCTGATGGGCATTGTTGGGTGCTGACGGACAGTGCTGTGTGATAACTCATTCTTTTCCAGTTTCACTTTTGTATACATTTTTTTCTGCAAGTTTGCCATCTTTCCCCTGGACATTTCCTCCACCAGTACATCAGTGGAAATAAACATCACACTTGCTGTGAACCACGTGTAGGTCTTTCCACTAATCTTTTTTTTTTTTTTTTTTGTTACCTGACCGTGTTTTCTTTTATAATCCCGAATTTCTTTGTTCTGTTGTCCTATCAACTTTTTGTGTCCCTCATGTCTTGCCACAGTTAATCTTATCCACAAAGGTTTGAAACTTTTTTATGTCGCTTAAAAAGTTTGCGCTATAAATTCTTGATAAAACATTGAAGTGAGTCTTTAGTTGATAACTGAGATTATCATCAAAATTATTTTTCCTCTTATAATTCAGTTATTCTTTATCAGCACAGAAATGGTCAAAGGGCTCTTCAGTGACCAGTACTGTCTGCACGCACCATGCTGTTCCCTAAGTTGCGTGCCTCCTGCTGCGGGCCGGTGCGGGAGAGGGAGGGAGAGACGTAATAGTGAAGAAGGGTTTCCCGTCTAACCTATGCTCCCTCTCATTCACATTGTCGAACTGAGTAGGAGAAAAAACAATTCATGAAGGGTGGAGGGACGATAAATCGACAAAACGAGTGGTCCTAACAGCTCGTTTCGGTGGAATGAACCTCAGTCATCAGGAGACATAATGGCGGTGCGGCCCCGAGGTCTGGTGGGGCGAGGGACGGATGGGCGTGTGGCTCATTGGTGTGTGTTCTTGTTTCATTATCACAACATTTGGTGGGTTTTATCATCACGACCCATCACGTCAGCGGCCATCACGTGTGTGGGGCTGGTAATGGGGGCTTCTCGGCCCCACCAGGAGGCTGGGTGGCCGGCGCCCGCCACTCATTGCTTCTCCTTAAACGGGAAGGACACAAGACTTCGATGTAATGTTAAAGGTTCTACCGTGTGTGTGTGTGTGTGTGTGTGTGTGTGTGTGTGTGTGTGTGTGTGTGTGTTCTGCGGCTTCCACTCACATCAGATTTTTATGGTCCTAAGAATATTGTACAAGTCTAGTTAAGGTGACGACTGAAGTTGTACAATAACTCAACTTGTCACGTTCTCACTTCACAGTTTCTTACCATCGTGGGTGTAACTGTCACGAGAGATACGAGGACGTCTGTGATGTGGCGACGCGAGTGCTGGGGTCTGCAGTGGTGAATACTATACCATGAGCGAAAAAGTATATCGTTAACCACTTCATGAGCACAACTCCTGCTCACCACCATTAGGGAACATACTTTCCAAGTCACAGTATTTACTTCATGTCGTCCGTCGGCGGCAGTTCAGGTGGAAGTCTCAAGGGGTTACATGAAGGTTGAAGTCTCTGCGTCAGTACAACTTTAACCTAATCCTGTGCGAAGCCACCGGAAAATCGTGTTTGTACACAACAGTCATAAAACTTCAAAGAAACATGTAAAGCAAGTTTCATTAACATATGAGACCTTGGCACCGAGAGGCGCAATGCTCTCTGATGTGGTGGAACATCACCTGAAGACTTAGTGCAGCTTTAGCGGCCATCACTCAAAACATTATCATATTATGTTTAAAAAGTTGTTCAACGAACGGAGGGCGAGCGTGAGTGAGGTAGCGTGCACCGGGAGCTGTGTGTGGCGAGAAGGGTCAACATTCCGGGGGTCTAAGAGAAGGAAGGGCTGGGAGAGCTTACCTGCGTGGAACAACAAGGCACGAAAGTAATATATTCTGACCCGTGCAAGGGGCCACTGTGTCGAGGAGGAAATGTCGGATGGATCCAAGCTGTAAGTGATATTACTGTGAAAAACGACAGGTGAGTGAGAAGGGAGTGAAAAGGGTTGGCGGAGGCTCGATGATGGCATCTGACCCAGACGAGTGGGGAGGGACGGCGGGAGAGGGAGAGGGGGCAGTGGGGAGTATAGAGTGGTAGAGAAGGAAGGAAGGAAGGAAGGGAAGGGGATGTCAGAGGGAGGGTGAGATACAGCTTTGTGCGTGTGCACTTATGTCTTTTCCCCGAATTACATGGCAGGGGCGAGGAGAGCGTCTCGGAAAATGAGTAACAGCAGCACTAATTTGCCTGTGAGGTAAAAGTGAACGGTTATAAGCAAGAAAACACGAAGGCGAACAATAAGTGGTTTGCCTAACACTCAAAGAGGCCTTTAATTATTGACTCGTTTTGTTCTTCGGTCAGTTCTAGGAAGGCTCAGGCTGTAGACACTGACCTTAGCCTAGACCTGGTCCGCTCGAGTGGCTTAGTACCACCTAACTGTTACGTATAGTCGTGCGTGGCCTTCACTCAGCGATCTTATGTCAAAAGAAGCATGTCTGTAACAAGACGTAACTCCTTGGACGCACGCAAGCCACGAAAAAATTATCTTTGTGAATTTGGAAGTCAAATAAAAGAGTGAAATTGTTTTTGAAGAATGGTGTGTAAATCAGTCAATATATATTGTATGTATTTGATAAATTATTTAGATAACCTCTACTGCCTTTCCTCGGCTAAATATTTCACCAAAGACTAATTTTCGTCAGTAGTGTAGTGCAACACTTCTAGTGATAAGCAACACAAACAGCACACAAACACTTTTGCTGACACAGACAAATAAACATGCGGACAAGATCTGGCCACGCTAACTTATCCCATTTGCTTGCAAAGGAGGGAGAACTGACCATTACTCGTCATTTTTATCATCCACACTACACTAGCAGATCTTTCTCAAGCACTGAAAAACTCTGAGGTTCACAAACACGGCGCCGCCACCCACCAGTGATGGTCGTGCGGCCAAGCACAACCCACAACTTACCACCTGCCGGGTGCCGCCACGCCAGAGTCAACACTCCTTCATGCACCGTGACAGTGGAGGCGTGGGTTCCCGTGCAGGGAAATAAGATCCTCAAAAGTAAAATGTGTGTCAGATATTAGGGTATTCAATTGGCAAGTTAAACATTTGTATTTTTAGTAGTTTTGTGCATGAATGCGTATTTAGTTCTCACTTAGTAAAGAAGTGAATACACGCTTTTGGTATCAATGCAATGCAGACTCACGCGTATATTTTCAAGATTTTTTTATGCAAGAGGGTCACTGGTGAAGAGCAATAAAGCCATTAGGAAAAAAACACACACACTTAAGTGCCAGTTCCCAAAAGACTACCGAAAGAACAGTCAGCTGACGGAAGGTAGGCGCCTTGAACCCTTCCTCTTGAAAGAGTTCAAGTCATAGGAAAGAGAAAATACAGAAGCAGAGAAGGATTTCCAGGGCTATGTACCGAATGGGTTATAGCCTCCCACTGTGTGACCTGCAGTGTAACCCTCACGCAATGAAGCCTAGGGGATCGCCACAGCGAGTCGCGACGCACCCCGGGAACCTTCATCATCGGCAGCCTGTGTGTTGGCTGACCTGGCTCCTCAGGGCCACATAGGTACAGTTTTTATGTTCAAGGTTAGAGCTAAAGAAAGAAACAGCAACAAAAGAAGAACATAAACGTAATCAGATCCTACGTTTTATATTGGAACGATAATGTATTTGTGTCTTTTATAGCAAGGCAAGAATTGTCATCTGTATTACACTTACCGTACTGACTGTGACTTCCGCCTCTATTTGGTTGATATTGGAACGAGGAATTTTCTTTATCGTAACGTGAAAGAAAAAAGTGTGTCGTCCAGGCCGGCGTGTGTGGGCGGCAGCTGCAGGCGTGGCAATATCTGGCTGACGCGCCACACGCCGCGCCGCCATGGGACGTTTATGGCTGGCTTGTTTATCAGGCCTCGTATCCTGGGCTTTGTCTACCCGGCTTAGTGTCTCCCATGCCTGACTGTGGCTGTAAGGGGAGGGTGATCCAGCTATTATAGTGAGCGGAACACCTACCCCAAGCACCAGCATTCTCGCGTCCCGAACATCAGACCATTCTTGAACCTGGCACACTTCCACCGCACCACTCCGTGTACTACTGGAACGACACATGTACTTTCATTCATTACTGTCAAAGTGTATTCTTACAGTCCCCACCTCGTCAACGCACTTCTATCTTCCCAGCACTTGCGCCACCCATCCCCACAAGTCCAGCAGTCCAGAGCGAGCATGTATTCCCATCACACCAGTTTTGTTGATCGCCTTCCACCACCAGCACACTTGTTCTTTGCCTCCACCCTCTTCTCAGCACGCTCTTTCTGTCCATCTTACTAACTCAAAAATTAATTTGTAATAACACTATCACTCTTTTTCTGG
>NC_059298.1:700000-702500 GCF_017591435.1 Portunus trituberculatus
GACAGACGGACAGACAGACACACACGTACGTTCATGCATGCTGTATTCACTTGGGGGTAATCACATGGCTGCTTCTTGTTAGTCTGCCTCATTGGGTATTGCTTGTATCTTTTGTGTTACGTGCTGATATTTGCCTTATTACTTCGCCCGATGCTCTGTTGATAGATAGGTTGACTAATGTGTAGGTTTTATTGCCTCCGATTATTACAATGTATGAACGGATTTTTTGTTAATGCTGTAAACGTTTGCTGGAGGTCATAAATTTAGTTGATGGTTACGTGGTTCTGTGTAGAGGTTTCGTGTGTTTGTGTGTGTGTGTGTGTGTGTGTGTGTGTGTGTGTGTGTGTGTGTGTGTGTGTGTGTGTGTGTGTGTGTGTTAATGTGTGTGGCTGTGGTAGCTAAACGTTCTCTTTCTCCTCACTCTCGCTTTCCTCTGAGATATCTTCCCTCCTTCCATTGTTTTTCCTTCCATGATCGCTTCCCTTTCTCTCCTTTTACCTTCCTTCCTTCCATCTTCATTCTCTCCAAACACATTTTCTTAATTGCTCTTCCCTCCCTCTCTTCTACCTACCATTCCTCCTTTACCTTGCCTTACCTCTACTAATTATCTTCAATCCTCTTCCTTACCCTTCCCTCCCCTTTCCTTCCCTCATTCCTCTCCCTTTCTTGGTCCCTTCGCTAAGGTCTTCCCAAATTACACTTCTGTTAATTGGACTATTTGCGGCCTAATTGGAAAGGTGGGCTGATTGCCTTTACCTGCGAGGGAGGACAGGTGGCAGGTAGGCTGGCCCTCCCTTCCAGCCTATAGGCGTTGGGTGGGGTTGTGGTAGGAGGCGTAGGAGTCTGTGAAGGGTTAGGATTGAAGGCGGTGGAAAGTGGTGGTGGTGGTGGTGGGAGCCATTATGATTGGGAATGGGAGTGTCAGGCTGTGTAGCGGTGGTGGTGGTGTCAAGGACGCAAGGCAGGAGGTTAAAGTGTAAGCAGCGGCACCTGACTTAGTGGTGCACTGATGTCAGTAGCCTTCACCAGTGACGCAGTGTTGTAGTGTGTGAAGCTCTGTTTGACAGTGTGTTGCTGTGCTGTACAATGACCAGGAATTTGCTTCAAAACCACGCTTGTTTATTGTGTTCATAAAAAAAAGGGCATGTTATAAAGTGGTATAAATGCTTCACCACTGCTAGTTACATAAATTCCACTTGCATTTCAGACTCTGCCGCCTACTTTTAAATCCATCCATCCATCCAGAAGGAACGGTGCCTAGGAGCTACGAGCATCACTTCCACTGGTAAGTACTGATTAATTGCAATGATAGTAATCTGTATCACTTTACATTAATGAGAGTTGTAATGGTACTGCCTCTCAACGCCGCCTAGTCCATCATGTCACTCGCATCTTGTTACCGGCTGATATGTTTAATTGAATCGCCATCGTCGTGGGTGAGTTGCCATCCCAGACAGTGAGCCAGTGAGCCAGTGAGCCACACCAGCAGCGGTACTAATGACCCACCCAGCGTTGTTATGATGTTCTCTTCTTTATGCACGACGTCGCTACTGAATCTTAAGTTGGGCGTTGGCAACCTCAGGCTTTTGATATATCCCTGTCATTAATGCACCTTGCCAACACTAATCTGCAAGTCTCGTTCGCGTCCTGGCGGGGGCAGTCGGGACAGGGCCATCCAGGTGTTCATCTTTCCTCGCAGCCTGCTTGACAAATAAGCGTACCTGCGTAAACTTAGGATGGTAATTTGTGGTGAGCCGGATGTCATGGTCGGCCTTGTGTTCCAGAGTGTGGTTTTCTTACCAGAGAAGACGAGGAGTGGCAGGAACACTGAAACAACCATCGTAAGTCTTCAATTCAATCCTGTGAAGCTACAGTTATCACCAAATGGTTAGTCTGTATTGTGGTGTTCAAGCTCACCTCGTGATAGAGATATCCTGAGTTAGAATCCTTCTCCAGTAAGAATTGAGTTTGTCTTTTCCACGTTAAATCTCCAAGTCACCTAGGAAGGACTAAGCCAAGTTGTTATCTAGTAAGCTGGAATCCCCCTCCCTCCTAAGACATTCCAAGCTAGAGGCTCTGTTCAGTCTTTGTGGTGAGGCTTTTGCTTCAGGTTAAAGTTGACTCGTATAGACTGACGAAGAAAACAAAGACGTACTTGTTCACATCACACTATCATACCATCACTCATACCACTGCAAGGATTAAAAAGGAAATTAATAGAATAAACAATATTACCAGGAAAAGAAGGATAAATCTGGCTACGTTTGTGTTACTCAATGTAGAAGTGTTAGGGTAAGGGAGCAGAGGAGGATGGTGCAGGCTCTCCAGGAAAAGATGGTGTTTGTGATGGCGTCTGAAAACGCGAGGAAAGGAGGAATGTGGCGTGTGTTGTGCGTGGCTAAAACAACCAATAGAGAGATACACTTGTGATGCATGCTGAGGAGAACGAAAACAGGATATTAAGAAAACATACATGGCTGTCGGAGAGAGAGAGAGAGAG
>NC_059298.1:710000-725000 GCF_017591435.1 Portunus trituberculatus
GTTAGAAATTATCGAATGACTAATAGACCAAGAAAAGACAAAAGCAGACAGTTGATAGGATGTAGGAATCCTTTTACCATCGCTCGTTTGATGCAATGTGCAATCATGATACCCCTACTCAGGCAACACACAGGCGCGGCACTTGAAGACTACGAAATTATCTCATGACTAATGGATATAAAAGGGAAAAAAAAACACAGTAAACTAGCGAGATAGATAGTAAGCATGAACCGCAAAGAAGTGATCAAGTGACAAATAGATGTAAAGATAAAAATAAGCAGATCATGGAGCAGAGCGGAATAGAAGCGAACACCACAATACTTAAAGAAATTATCCCGCGTCTAAAATATTCAGGAAAGACAAAAACAAGTAATAAACTACAACAATATGAAAACAAACGATCGGGGAAAAAAAGTGCAAGGCTGTGAATAACAAAGTGAAAACATTGAGCCAACCAGCGGACACACTAACAGACAGGCTAATTAAGTGGCCGGTGTAAATATAAACCTATAAATCTGAATAACTTGTCGAGGCCGCAAAGGCAAATGTTACGTGGAGTTTATCAGACAACATCCCTGAGTAACGATGTTGTCCACCAGACGAATGTGGATGTAGCTAATTTCTCTCTCTCTCTCTCTCTCTCTCTCTCTCTCTCTCTCTCTCTCTCTCTCTCTCTCTCTGGACTCTATATATATCCTTCCTTGACCCTCTTATCTCTCTATCCGTGGTAATAAAGAGGAAAGGGCCACGGAACATATAGGAAGAGAAGGTCTGTTATTAAGTCTCCTCCTTCGGTCTCCCTTCAAAGCGCAATATATTGTTACGGTTTCACTTGTGTTTCCTCTTCCCTTTAATGGTGTCGGTATATCATCATATTACCGCGGCCTTCTCCTGTTATTTCCCTTCTCTCTCTCTCTCTCTCTCTCTCTCTCTCTCTCTCTCTCTCTCTCTCTCTCTCTCTCTCTCTCCGCCCTTTCCCTCAAGCCATTCCCTTCTCCCTCCCTAACTCGTCCTTCCTTCTCTCTCTCTCTCTCTCTCTCTCTCTCTCTCTCTCTCTCTCTCTCTCTCTCTCTCTCTCTCTCTCTCTCTCTCTCTCTCTCTCTCAAGTGTTCCTCCATCACGATTTCGCTGCCTTTTTCTCCCCCTTGCATCTTCTTCACCGCTGTCCCTTGTGCTCTCTCTCTCTCTCTCTCTCTCTCTCTCTCTCTCTCTCTCTCTCTCTGGTTATGATGGTTATTGTGCTTTTAAGAGAATCGCACGTGTTTCTCCCATTCACAGCAAAAGAAAGAGCAATAGTAGCACTTGTGATAAGGATGATAAACAAATAAGGGCAAATCTCTCTCTCTCTCTCTCTCTCTCTCTCTCTCTCTCTCTCTCTCTCTCTCTCTCTCTCTCCCAGCGTGGTGTAGTGGGGTTTAGGGTGTAATTACTGACTGGAGTGTACGACGGACCTCTCTCCTGTCTGACGTATGACCGCTCGCCACGCACACACACACACACACACACACACACACACACACGTACGTACATTCAGGTCTATATTTTATGCGTTACTTCTTCAGCTTTGAATCTTAGTGTACGTAACTCAAGAGAAAAGTAAGAAAAGAATTACTAGATATTTGTAATTCAAGAAAAAAAAGACAGAAAACCAAAATTTGAATAAATGTTCGATTTGACTTTACTGAATAAAAAAGAAAAGGAAAATGTTTGTGTGTGTGTGTGTGTGTGTGTGTGTGTGTGTGTCTCTCTCTCTCTCTCTCTCTCTCTTGGTAGGTTCTATTGAATTTTCTCCCTTTCCTTCTCGAGAGTGATTAGAATGATTGGATGTGTGATGCCTAGCGGTGGACTGCAGGGAGAAGTGTGTGGCGGGTGAAGATGAGGCTGAGAGTCGGGTGGTGTGAGTGATGCGGAGGGAACAGAGCTGGACGTGAGAGAGGGAGTCAGGATGGAGATGGGGGAAACTGTGTATAAATCCGTCTCGTGTTTTTTGAAGAACTTGCCTTGCCTTCCACCATTTCCACGCCTCCGGGCACGCCACGCAGCATCGTAACCCGCGCGGAGATTAAGTTTTTTAGTTTAGGTTTCTTCCAGGTGGCGTGGGATGGACGGGCGTGGGCATGGTTAGGGACAGACAGAAAGGCCAGAGGAGGAGGAGGAGAAGGAGAAGGAGGAAGAGGAGGAGAAAGAGAAAGAGGAGGAGGAGGAGGAGGAGGAGGGTAGAGTTATTATCGGCTCCTTCGGCCTCAAGCAGATCTACAAGGAAAATGCATAGGTTCGCTTCTATATTTTCCTGCCATTTGACTTTCTCCACGAGGTGTTTTCCTTGTAAGTTTTGGTTCATTTGGCCCGAGAAACATGTGCGTGGGGAGGTAACTATTAACGCAAAGTAGCGGGACATGTGCCAGGTCGGGTAATGAGCCTCGGTGATTGTTGCAACGCACGGCACGCGATGCTTAACCCCTTCAGTGGTATGACAAGCTTTCACATTCATTCTGCTTACTATTTGGTAATTTTGTACAGCTTCAGAAACTTATGTGGGGGTTAAAATAGTGAAAATCCTGGCCATAAGTCTTTTAACCTCCATAAACGCTTGGTAATGTAAATAAAATCGTCTAATCGTACCGAAACTCATAATAAAATTGCGTCCCAGTACTGAAGGGGTTAAGTGTTTCATGTGGTGACGTGCTCCAGTGTGTGACGTTTCGAGTGGCGGCATTGTTACGGTAACGCTTCATTTATCGCATTGCGTATATTGTTTCTATTTGTATTCTTTTTTTGTTTATCTGATTTTTATTTCCAAATGTATGATGGTGGTGTTATCTTGTCACGAGCTCATCATTTTGTATTACCATTATATGTATGTATGTATGTATGTATGTATGTATGTATGTATGTATGTATGTATGTAGCCAACATTGTATGCACAAGTAAACGATCTAAGGACAAACACACAGAGACAAACATACACACAAACAAACACTAAAATATAAAGAAAAAGGAAACACACACACACACACACACACACACACACACACACACACACACACACACACACACACACACACACACACACACACACAAACAAACACTAGAATATAAAGGAAAGGAAACACACACACACACACACACACACACACACACACACACACACACACACACACACACACACACACACACACACACACACACACAAACAAACACTAGAATATAAAGGAAAAGGAAACACACACACACACACACACACACACACACACACACACACACACACACACACACACACACACACACACACACACACACACACACACACACACACACACACACACACACACACACACACACACCACGTATACTGTCTGGGAGGGAACTGGAAACTAGAGAAGAGGGAAGAGAAAAGAGATAATGACACGATGAGGAGGAAGAGGGAGAATAATGAGAGGAGGGAGGAATGAAGAACGAGGGCATATGAGAAGCCACTAGGGACGAAGGGAGGAAGAGGAAAAAGGGAATGAAGTATTTGGCCAGAGCGAGAACCAGTGAGGAGGAAAAGAAGTAAGACTGAAGTGAAATACGGGTAAAGGAGTGCACAGGGAGAAGTCTGATAAAATGTGCTCGCAAGAATAATTCGGATAAAAGGATACAGTGATGATAGTGTGCGCAGGAGGAACAGAAAGAAGTCTTTGAGTAAAAGAGTGTACAAATTTAATGACGATAAAACAAGTAATAATGAAGATTTCGGATAAAAGTGTGCGGAGAGAGAGAGAGAGAGAGAGAGAGAGAGAGAGAGAGAGAGAGAAAGAAAAGTCAATACATTCCATAATTTATAGAAAGTTATGTAGCGATTCACACACACACACACACACACACACACACACACACACACACACACACACACACACACACACACACACACACACACACACACACACCACGTAAACCACAAATAATGAAATAACATCCCAAAATATAACCCGAAACAAAAGAGATAGACTCCTCATCACAAATTCAATATAAAAAAATGCACACAGGACGCAATTATTAGTCTTACCGCCAATCCATCGAGGAGCTAAACGTTAATCTAAATGAAAGAAGAAGAAGAAGAAGAAGAAGAAGAAGAAGAAGAAGAAGGAGGAGAACCATAAGACGTATAGTAAAGAAGCTCATGATTTCCTTGGCCTTGGTTAAACAAATCATACGAACTGCCGGACCAAACGCGAAACCGGTACACATAAAGAAGAAAACATACACAAAAGGATAAATAGACAGAGAAAAAATAGAAAAAAAAAAAAAACTTGGGAGAGAAATGTACTCGTCAGTTCTATTTTTTTTTTTCTAATACTTAAAGGAAGCTCACCGTGGATACAAGAGAGAGAGAGAGAGAGAGAGAGAGAGAGAGAGAGAGAGAGAGAGAGAGATATTCCAAGTTTACAAGATTTACAAATATGTTTAATTTTACTCAGTGCACATTACATAAGATAAAATGTAGAAAAAAAGGAAGAAATAAGGAAGAGATAAAGACATAACCAGTCATTGATAAGAAGGGAAGAAGCAAAGAAAATGAATAGATAAAGAAAATGAATGAAGTAAAAGCGAATACATATGACATGACCAAAGAGAGAGAGAAAGAAGGAAGAGAAGGAAAGTAAAGATAAAGAAAACTGAACTAAAAGACACACAATGAAATAGAACCATAAATAAAAGAAGAAAAAAAAATAACAAGAAGAAGCAGAAGCCAATACAGATAACAACGAAATGGAAGAAAAAAAAAAAAGAGGGAAGAATCAAAGAATGAAGGAAAAAAAAAGAGAGAAAAGAAATAAAAACCTAACCAATAATTGAAAGATTGTTGATACACATTACATGAAAAAAAAAAATAATCCAACAGAGAAAGAAAAGAAAGAAGCAACAGGAGAAGAAGAAGAAGAAGAAGAAGAAGAAGAAGAAGAAGAAGAAGAAGAAGAAGAAGAAGAAGAAGAAGAAGAAGAAGAAGAAGAAGAAGAAGAAGAAGAAGAAGAAGAAGAAGAAGAAGAAGAAGAAGAAGAAGAAGAAGAAGAAGAAGAAGAAGAAGAAGAAAAAGAAGAGGAGGAGGAAGAAGAAGAAGAAAAAAAAAAAAAAAAGCAGGAGCAAGAGGAGGAGGAGCAGGAGCAAGAGGAGGAGGAGGAGCAGGAGCAAGAGGAGGAGGAGGAGGAAGAAGAGGAACAAGAACAAGAACAAGTAGAACAAGAACAAGAACAAGAACAAGAAGAGCAGGAGGAGAAGGAGGAGGAGGAGGTAGGTAGTATTGAAGAAGAAGAAGAAGAAGAAGAAGAAGAGCAGGAGGAGAAGGAGGAGGAAGAGGAGGTAGTATAGAAGAACAAGAAATCTCCTCGTCATTGGTAGGCAGTTAAAAGATCTTGTGGTTCCTGTCGAAATTTATTAGCGGGTAAATTATCGAACTGGTTAATTGGCGAGTTATGGTGTATAGTTAGTTCTGATTGGTCCTGTCACGGTGGGGGACGGAGGGGTCGGGAAATTGGTAATGATACGTGTTTCTGCAGAAGAAGGGAATGTGGAGGGGGATGAAGGGGGAGGGAGGGGCAAAAGTGGAGACTCGGGGCGATGAGACCAGTATTGAGTATGTGTGTGTGTGTGTGTGTGTGTGAGAGAGAGAGAGAGAGAGAGAGAGAGAGAGAGAGAGAGAGAGAGAGGTCAGAAACACACACACACACACACACACACACACACACACACACACACACACACACACACACATACACTCTGAGACAGACACTCACACATAAACGGGCTTCAATACAGATGACGAAAGAATAAAACACACACACACACACACACACACACACACACACACACACACACACACACACACACACACACACACACACACACACACACACACACACACATAGTACAGATAAACAAACAGAAAAAGCATGCAAACGGGCAGACGGACAGACGCACAAAACACACACACACACACACACACACACACACACACACACACACAAAGGAACGTTCAAACAGATTACGAAAACGAAAAAAAGCACAGGAGTATAAAAAAAGAGAGAAAAGATAAAGAAAAAAAGATAAAAAAAAGGCGACAAAACGTGGCATTCACACATACAAAGGATAGCCACTCAAACTTGAAAGAAACCCTCAAGTGTTACGCTTAGCCCCAGCTGAGGGTGTGAGCCTGTCATCCTAACCCTCTCCCCTCGCGTCCTGGCAAGGGGAGGAGGAAAAACAACAAACACACCTGGTCCTGCCGGGGGTTGCGTTGGCTGGCTAAAGGAGGGGGTGGGGTGGCTGTAGGGGGACTTGGAGGAGGAGGAAGAGGAGGAGGAGGAGGAGGAGGAGGAGGAGGAGGAAGGGGCTGGGAATGAAATCCTCAAACAAATGTAAACTTCGAGAAACTCCGAGAAAAGAATTAATTTAGCGAATCCTTCAATTTTGTCGTCAAATCTTCAACAATAATGTTGCCACAAAGACTTGTTTTGCTTAATTTCTTCTAGCAGTGACGTAATGGAGAGAGAGAGAGAGAGAGAGAGAGAGAGAGAGAGAGAGAGAGAGAGAAAGGCGAAATATGTAAAAGATTGAATGATGGAGAGGTGTAGGAGAGAAGGTGGAGGAAAGCATGCGATGGGTGGCTGAAGAGGAGGAGGCGTGTGGAAGGCAGCAGCTCACCACGACAGGGATAATTGTGAATAAGGAGGAAATTGAAGAAGAAGAAGAAAGAAAATAGAAAAAAAGAAAGAAAGATAGAAAGAAAAAGAAGAAAAATAGCTTCGGTAACGTGTTGTTATCCCACACACACACACACACACACACACACACACACACACACACACACACACACACACACACACACACACACACAGTACATATGTATAGAAAAAAAAACCTGCTCATACCAGAATACGTATATATTTTGCTAAGCTTAGTATATTTTTTCCCTTTGGACAAAACTTGCTCCTATGCTCCTTCAGACAGACAGACAGACAGACAGACAGACAGGCGAACGGACACGCTCCTTGCCACACCTCCTTCTCTCCATTTCTCCCTTCCTTCTTCTCATCCTGCCGTGTCTTCTGCCTTCTCTCCCCCTCCCTCCCTCTCCCTCCCTCTCGCTCACTCACCCTCCCTCCCTTCTGGTTATTACGTGTCAGTCGTTAAATCGTTAATGAGGCTGAAGGTTGAGAAACTCTGATTAATGTTCAAGTTAGTTCATCAACCTCCACAGAGAGAGAGAGAGAGAGAGAGAGAGAGAGAGAGAGAGAGAGAGAGAGAGAGACGTCCCGCACACTTAATTTGCTGTGTTAGTTGGTCTGGTTTTCAGATCCACCATATATTAGCAATTTTCCAAGGCACATTCTAGATTCACCTCCTAAACTTTACGACGGAGGAGAAAAATATAAAAGTGTGCGTCTGTGTAAGTGAGAGAGAGAGAGAGAGAGAGAGAGAGAGAGAGAGTCGAGGTTGCCTACTCATTACGTGTTCAAAGCGTGGAGACTCGACGACTGCCCACAGCCACTGAGCCCGCCCCTACCCCTCCCCTCCCCTTCCCTCCCTCCCATCTCATCCCTTCTTACTTCTCTTCCTTTCTCTTTCTCTCTGTCTTTCCTCCATCCCTCCTCACTCCTTCCTCCTCGCCTCTTCCTTCTCCTCCACTCACTCACTCATTCCACTTATTGTTTCTCTCGACTTTTTCACCGAGATTTTGTCTGTCTGTCTCTTGTTTTGTCATATTGCCTCCTCCTCCTCCTCCTCCTCCTCCTCCTCCTCCTCCTCCTCCTCCTCCTCCTCCTCCTCCTCCTCTCTTCCATTCCCTCCCCATCCTCACTCCTTGTCATTATCATCAACATCATCATCATCATTAACTTCTTCCTCCTGCTTCTTCTTCTCTCTCTCTCTCTCTCTCTCTCTCTCTCTCTCTCTCTCTCTCTCTCTCTCTCTCTCTCTCTCGTACAAAATATCCATGTTGAATACAGCTGTAGTTGTTGTGGCAGTGACAGGCGGTTGTATTTATGTGAGGGTGGTGGCGGTGGTGGTGATGGAATAGTAGTAGTAGTAGTAGTAGTAGTAGTAGTAGTAGTAGTAGTTGTTGTTGTTGTTGTAGCGATTGTTATCATTGTTTCTTTTACCAATGCTTCTTCTTTTCCTTCTCCTTGACTATTAGGGTGGTAGGAGTGACAGTGGCAGTAGTAGCTGGTGGTGGTGGTGGTGGTGGCGGTGGTGACAGAGGTAGTAGCGCTGGTGGTGGTGGTGGTGGTGGTTGTGGTGGTGGTGGTGACCTCTGTGTCTTTCCTTCTCGCAAGACTCGGTTACTCCTTCACGGATGATGTCTCGTCTCTTTGCAGTGACGTCTTCATCTGTCTGTCCCCTGTGTGTGTGTGTGTGTGTGTGTGTGTGTGTGTGTGTGTGTGTGTGTGTGTGTGTGTGTGTGTGTGTGTGTGTGTGTGTGTGTGCTCTCGTCCCTTCCTTGGTCCAGTGCCTCGAGGTTTTCCACTCCAACAAATTGCTTTCCCATTCTGGACACTTTTAAGTTGTTGTTATTTTTTCCTTTTATTGAGATCACATTTCCACTCGATTTCGCTTCACTCTTACTTCTGCTCCTCCTCCCTCACCTTTTTTGTCCTCCTCCTCCTCCTCTTCCTCTTCTTCCTGCTAGGTTTGGCTTAATAACCATCTC
Source organism: Portunus trituberculatus (assembly GCF_017591435.1). Classification (NCBI taxonomy): domain Eukaryota; kingdom Metazoa; phylum Arthropoda; class Malacostraca; order Decapoda; family Portunidae; genus Portunus; species Portunus trituberculatus. The sequence goes on from NC_059298.1 coordinate 718,687, forward strand.
ACGGGTGGGACGGGTTTATGTTCCCTCCTCACTCAGTACATCGTGTGGGAGAGGAAGAGGAGGAGGAGGTGGAGGAGGAGGAGGAGGAGGAGGAGGAGGAGGAATAAGAAGACAAGAAATAGAAGGAACAGGAAATAGTCTCAAAATGTTCCTTCCTCTGCTTTGTAATTGTTATGTTTTTTTTTTCGCTCGTGTGTGTGTGTGTGTGTGTGTGTGTGTGTGTGTGTGTGTGTGTGTGTGTGTCTTTTGGCCACACACACAAGCACAAGTTACAAGCGTCTTTCTCTAATAACATGTAGTCCGTCACCATTTTGTCAGCCACAGAAACATGAGTCATTTCACCTTCTGTTTGTCCCTTTCTTCCACTTCCTCCTCCTCCTCCTCCTCCTCCTCCTCCTCCTCCTCCTCCTCCTCCTCTCTTTGTCGCTGTTTGGCTTTCATTTGTATGCCTTTATATTCCTCCCCACACTCCATTCCTTGCTCTCCTGTCTTTATTCTCCTCCTCTTCCTCAGTCTCTCATTTCCTCGATTGTTTATTTTTTTCCTCTTTCACTTGTTCTCTTTTCTTGTTCCTTTCACCCTTTCCGTGTACCAAATATCATTCTTTCTGACGTGTCCTGTTTCCACTGTATTTCCTCTCCTTGTCTCACTTTCACATCCTTATCATCCCTTCTCTCCGTGATTTTTTTTTTTTTTTTTTGTTAATTTTCTTTCGTTTCTGCCATTAATCTTTCTCCTTCATCCTCATACGTGTTCTCTCCTTATCCTTCCCTTTGTGTCTTTCCTATTCTTTCAAATTTCAGTATGTTTTTTCTTGTATTATTTCTTGTTTTTTTTTGGGCTTCTGTATTTTTAGTTACTCTTTCTCTTTACGTCTCATAAGTCTTCCTATTTTTATCCTTTCCATGATATCAAAAAAAGTTCTCTTTCTTTTTGCATCTCTCTCTCTCTCTCTCTCTCTCTCTCTCTCTCTCTCTCTCTCTCTCTCTCTCTCTCTCTCTCTCTCTCTCTCTCTCTCTCTCTCTCTCTCTCTCTCTCTCTCTCTCTCTCTCTCTCTCTCTCGTAAACTGCAGCCATTAAGATTCCTCACTTGTCTTTATTAAGTCGCATTTCATCGTCTTTGCCGAAATAAGGGAAAGGCTCATAAATATTGCCCAACTATCTATTTCCTCTTCAAAAATTGTGTCCCTGTCCGGCGGGTATTGCAGGAGAGAGAGAGAGAGAGAGAGAGAGAGAGAGAGAGAGAGAGAGAGAGAGATGAGACGGAAAAGGGGGAGGAAGAAGAAGTTCAGGGCGAATGCTTGATTGATTATGGAGTGTTGAATGCAGGTCGAGAATAGATTGGTGTGTGTGTGTGTGTGTGTGTGTGTGTGTGTGTGTGTGTGTGTGTGTGTGTGTGTGTGTGTGTGTGTGTGTGTGTGTGTGTGTGTGTGTGTGTGTGTGTGTGTGTGTTCACCTTTGCTATTCACCTGGGGCCACAGAGATTCGTCACGAGTTATTTTACTTACAGCAGTTAGGTAAGAAGTAATCAGCAGTGACCAGCGGTAAGTAATCTGCTGCACTCAGACAACCCGTGGAACAATATCGTATACAAGATTATTGTTTGAAATTACGGAATAAAGTAGTCATTTTCTACTGATACTTCCAAAATGTTCAGAAAAATTCACTTACTTAGAAGCAAATGATAGTCCGTCCTGTATATTCAAGTAATCATGGATTTGTCATGAGTGTGATTTCTTTGCGCCGAAGCATCACACGGCCTCAGTGTTAACCATTAATGTTGAACAATTTTATAGGAAGAAATCTGCTTTTACTCTTGGCAGTATTATTTCTAAATGGAGTTACGGTTTGATCATTTTAAATTTTTACACTAAATATATTTAATCAATGTGTCAGGTTATAATAAGAAATCAATATTTTGTTGGGTACGATGTCTTGAACTTAAGGATGAGTGCAAATATGAGGTAAATTGTGTGTGTGTGTGTGTGTGTGTGTGTGTGTGTGTGTGTGTGTGTGTGTGTGTGTGTGTGTGTTATATATATATATATATATATATATATATATATATATATATATATATATATATATATATATATATATATATATATATATATATATATATATATATATATATATATATATATATATATATATATATATATATATATATATATATATATATATATATATATATATATATATATATATATATATATATATATATATATATATATATATATATATATATATATATATATATATATATATATATATATATATATATATATATATATATAGTATGCACGTGTATGCATGTATGCATATGTGTTGGTCTGCATGTATGTTTGTCTATCTATCAAGTGACCCCCGGAGGGTGCGGAGCGACAGTGTTATGGTAATGAGGAGTGAAGTAATTACAGAGACCACCACCAGAGGGCCTCGTTGGACGCTAATTGTTCGCCTGAGAGGATAATGAGGGGAAGAGGGTCATTAGCGGTGATAATTGAGAGAAGAAAAATAATTCAATAATGAGGAGGTGGTGGGGAGATTGTCAGTGTGTGTCTGTGTGGGTGGACGAGTGGGTGACAAAGTCTGCAGAGGTACACGAGTTTTTTTATATTGTATTCCGTAAAAAAACTGCATCTCGTAATGAATGATAAGAGAGATGCGTCCAGTGCGGTGCAGAGTCTTCATGGAGGACTTGATGCAGTTATGAAGTGGAAGCATCCTTGTAAATAGATACAAAAAATAATCGATCAATAAGCTGCTCTTTTTCTTAATTATCAATGATAGTATTTTTACTAATATCAATTTTCATTTATCTATTTAGTTTTCTATCTAAAAACACCTTCAAAGTCAGACAGTCTGCAGCCTCAAAAAATTCAGCCAAAGAGAACAGGAGCCTAAAATTGTCGTGCCCTCTGCAAACCCATCCAGTAGCGGAGTGTGGGATATCTTCCCCCAAAACAATTCCGCCTCTCACTCATTCCCGCTAGGACAGTTACTTCCCCTGAACAACTTTCCTCTTGGACTGTCTCAAGTGGACAAATCCTCATAAGCAATTTCCCCTAAAAAATAATTTCTCCCTTCTGAATATGTGAATATCACAGTCTCATTATTCCATAAAGATTCTTGTTAAATTTATGAATGCATTTATATATCTGAGAGAAAACTACAGATGATCTGCAGTACATGTTAAGTTTCATTAAGCACTCTCATCGAATGCGCTTTTTTTCGTATTTCTTTTATTGTATTGTACATGTAGCCTTCGTTGCATATATATATATATATATATATATATATATATATATATATATATATATATATATATATATATATATATATATATATATATATATATATATATATATATATATATATATATATATATATATATATATATATATATATATATATATATATATATATATATATATATATATATATATATATATATATATATATATATATATATATATATATATATATATATATATATATATATATATATATATATATATATATATATATATATATATATATATATATATATATATATATATATATATATATATATATATATATATATATATATATATATATATAACTATTTTGTTACGTGGATTTTGTTGGCTTTAAGTAAATATGTATAAGGATGAATTACTTTCAAGACTTTTAAAGGAAGTTTTACTGAATCATTGAGGTGACATATTTTCAAGAGCTGTTGCATCACACGTAGCTTTAATTTTTGTCTGGTTGAACACAAAATCCCTTTCTGAAGATAACAGAACATTGACGCCCGCACTGCACATCTTCCTTCCTGAACCCAGGCTGGTGTTCAGTGGCTTCCCCGCCATCTTGGCCGAGGATGCACCTAAAAGGCTTCCTGTAGAAAATGTCGGTTTTAGATAATATTGAATTACATAATAATGAAAGATACCTCTAAAAGTTGTTTAAAGAAAATTGCTCGCACGTGAGCGCACAATTTTTTAAAATAGCAACATACATGAACGTCCTCCCCTCCTCGCACCATCCCTCCTGATCCGCCCACCGCCACCACCACCACCACTTGGACCCTTGACAGTGGTGACACGTGCACCTCTGTCCTGCTTCTGGAGTCTGAGTACTTGGATTCCTCTGAATATACACAGACACTAAAGATTTGATGGATTCTCAACCTGAAGCTTTGTGAATATTTCTATCGCAGTGTGGACACGCATCCACAAATGATGGCTCATGCTATTCGTAGAAACTCACAACTCTGCATTTTTTTACAGTGATTGCTGTTAGGAATTGTTTTTTCCTTGATGACATACCGCCGTTTATCGGAAAGTAATTAAAAACAATAATGACACATTAACTCATTCTAAGACATAAAAGGCTCAAATGAAAAAGTAATTCATAATTAGTGAATGAAGTGTTGATGTATATTTAATTTGTGAGTATAGTTTATATATGCATATGTATGTAATTTTGAGTTAACATTGTCTGTTACTAATGACACAAACACAGTCAATGAATGTATCTTATGTAACTGTAAGCTTTGATATTGAAATGAACATCGGCGGTGAATTCACTAACATGTTTGTTTATTATAATTAACTCACTACATTTATTTGAATTTTGATGTTGTTATCATCTACTCGCTATTTTTCTAAGATAACAAAACGCCATGACAGCTTAAACCAAGTAAAACCGCGTCAGTAGTGGAAAATGTCATAATTGTGGAGTTCACTTTATGGCGGCAGCTCAGGGACGAGTCACGCAATTTGCTGGCCTCAGGTCTGAGTGAACAGCTGTGCCGCAGATGTTGCCTTGCTAGTGACAGACTTACGGTGGAACAGAGCAAGCCGCGCACTAAAAACTCTCGCCTTAAACACAAGAGAAAAGGAAGGGAAATCAGGTAGTCTTTTAAGCGATGGCCGATGTAATTGTTGTGAGAAGTGATTTCTTGAACTATTTGATTCATTACTTTTTTAATGAAATAAAGCTTCGTTGTTTGTGTGTGTGTGTGTGTGTGTGTGTGTGTGTGTGTGTGTGTGTGTGTGTGTGTGTGTGTGTGTAAGCGAAAGTTATCTGTCTATTCATATTTTTTTCCATTCCTTTGCTCATGATCGGCGAAGTTCCAGCACTGAAAGGAACATCTCCCCTGCCACACTGAGGTAGTTCCCCCTAAATAAGGTAATGCACCGCCAGTTTGTGTTCAACTCGGCGTGAAGTAACAAAACCTTGCATCTGACATAACCCTGAGAGGAGAAGGGTAATGCCCTGTGACACCCTCCTGATGGCCCACTTACCGGGAAACAGCGCTTGTGTTATGTCAAGACAACCCTTCAGCTCACGACGGTTTCACAAGACAGAAAAGTCATCATCACGCGACGCACTGTTTGTGTGTGTGTGTGTGTGTGTGTGTGTGTGTGTGTGTGTGTGTGTGTGTGTGAGGACCCCGCTGTCTGCCTTTACATGAGTTTGTTTTGTCTGCGAAAAAGAAAAACAATATGATATAATGATGAAGATGTAAGAAAACATTTGCGTTAAGAGACTGAGTGAGTGAGTGAGGAAGGGAAGGAGGGAGGGAGAGAGAGGGGAGTGAAGGAGGGGGTGAAGAGTGGCGTGGCGAGTGAGGGGTCGCGGCGCTATCATGCTGGGGGTGGGGGCGGTGTGGACACGCTTGAGGCTCCCAGTGTATAGCGCACAGTCAGCGTGTAATGTGCAGTGTGATGGGGACGTGAGTGATGGAGGCGAGGACACCGAGACGGACGGGAAGGGAATTCAATGGGAAGGAAAAAGAACCATCCAAAGATCACGGAAACAGGAAAAGGAAAGCAGTAAGGATGATGAAAAGCAGGAAAGAGAGAGAGAGAAAACAGATAATAAAGACTATAAAAGGGATCGAGAGAGAGAGAGAGGATGAGTCACTAAGAAGGAACCAAGAACCAAGAGACCAATGAAAATACAGAAACGAAATGCAATGAGGATGATAAAAGGAATGAGGGTGGAGGATAGACAAGTAAAAGGAGAGGAGAACTTATTGAAGAGAAAAAAGAATCATGTAATGAGGATGAAAACAAGGGGGAAGGAAACACACTGAAGATCATAAAAGGGAAGAGGGAGAGGAATAGAGAATAATGCAATAAAAGGATGAAAGGAGAGGGGCAGAGAGGCTAGCGTGACGGAGGGAAGGAAAAAGATGAAGCAAGGCCTTGGTAGAGGGAAAGAAGAGGGGAGGGGGAAATAATAACCTTAGTTTGATAAAGGATGAGAGAATCAGCTTGGATATTAGAGTGAAGGGGCGCGGAGAATAAGGCCGCCGT
>NC_059298.1:730000-742500 GCF_017591435.1 Portunus trituberculatus
CTGGGAGATGGGCAGGGCAGGGAGGGGGGAAGGAGAAGAAGGAGGTGGAGAAAGAGGCGGAGAAGGAGAAGAAAGAGAAGGAGTGAAGAGAGGACAGGTGCAAGCTTAAGAGAAGGACGAGTTGGAGGAGCAACATAGAAGAAAATGAACCAAGTGTCACCGGAACCAAGGAAGAGGAAGAGGTAGCAATAATTCTTCTCCTCTCCTCCTTCCTCCTTCCTTCCTCTTCCTCATCTTCCTCCTCCTTAACCTCCATCGATCATTCAATCTAATAGGAGGGAGGTGGGCTGTTCCCGGCTTTTTATCCCTTGTAATCTAGCGCCGAGGTGATGGGGCGTGGGATGGAGTTGTCTCCCTAGCTGTTCTTTTTGTACGTGTTTATATATTTTTTTTTCTTTCTCTTTTTTTTCCGTTTTTTCATCCTCTTTCTTGCGGGTTGGGTCCAGAGGGAAGCTCCAGGTCTCTGAGGGTTGTTCGGCGGGACTTTCTGTGTGTGTGTGTGTGTGTGTGTGTGTGTGTGTGTGTGTGTGTGGAGAGAGAGAAGAGAGAGTGAAGGAGTGTTGTTCTTCTAAGTCTCTCTCTCTCTCTCTCTCTCTCTCTCTCTCTCTCTATGTGTGTGTGTGTGTATGTGTGTGCCCCGCGGCCGACCAATGAGGTGATTTGAATTCTGAGGGAAGCGCTGGAGGGAGGCGGGTAGTCCACGCTCAATAACCTCGAATTTGGACGGTTGATTAAAGTTATGCTCCGCTCTCCTCCTTTCTCCTTCCCTCCCTCCTCCCACACCTCCCTCCTTATCCACCTGCCTGCCTGCCTGCCTCCCTTTTCCTTCTACGTCCTTACCTCTCTCTCTCTCTCTCTCTCTCTCTCTCTCTCTCTCTCTCTCTCTCTCTCTCTCTCTCCTTAATAAATAATTGGATATTCTTTGTCTATATTTTGTCGTCTTATTTATTTATTTGTCTATTTACCTGTTTATTTATTTGTCTTTCAATATATTTTTTCATTTTTTTTTTATGTTTTTCATTTACTCATCAGTTTGTTTGTTTATCTATCTATCTATTTAACCATTTATTTATTTATTTTTTTTTTCAATGTCAAATTCCCTTTAAATATTTTTGTTTCATTTTTTCCTTCTTTATTTTTTCATATTTTATTTTATTTTCACTTGATTTTTTTTTCTTTATCATCAGAAATAAAGAAAATATTTGGTTATTGTTGAGAAGGAGAAGGGATTAGTGGGCGACTGACTAAGTTTCCTCTCAGTGTCCCGTGTGTGTCTCCACCTCCTCTGCACTTGTCATTCGTTCTAGTCCACCAACTCTTTCTCTTTTTAGCTTTGTTATCTATTATTTCCTTCTCTGGCCACATTTCCTTCGTATTTCAAGTACCAACCTTCATTTTACCTTTTTAATGCCTTTCAATTTCGGTTTCTTTTCCTTTCCCATAAAGATTTTTTGGTATTTATTCATCCATCTATTTATTCATTTTTTTGCTTTCAGGAATCACACCAGTATTTTTTTTTCCCCGTTATTTCGCTGCAATATAAAGTCAAACTGGCACGAGGAAACATGGCGAGTGGACAGTTCATCAGAGCCACGAGGGGTAGAAGAGGGTGGAAGTCCATGGTTGCCCACGTCCTGGAGGATATGGCACAGCGGTAACGGGAACGAATGAAGTTTTCAACGTTGATCGCATTCCACGTTTATCATTCAAAAATCAAAAGTTGTCTGCTACAAGGTGCTGATTACAGACCCGTGCTAGACTGGGGGATTATACACTCTTGGTTATTCTCCTTTTGTAAGATTTTGCTTTCTCTCTCTCTCTCTCTCTCTCTCTCTCTCTCTCTCTCTCTCTCTCTCTCTCTCTCTCTCTCTCTCTCTCTCTCTCTCTCTCTCTCTCTCTCTCTCTCTCTCTCTCTCTCTCTCTCTCTCTCTCTCTCTCTCTCTCTCTCTCTCTCTCTCTCTCGCATTTTCTATCCTGTATTTACTAACTGTACTTTCTTCAACAATTCTTTTCGTCTCGTTCATCTCATCAGCTAAACTCTGCAGTAATGAGCACAGTCGCTGCCTCATCACCCTAAGTATCTCCCGTCAAAGCCATCACCTCTTTAGCAGCGATTCCAGGGCGCTCTTCCTTCAGTACCTCAGCCATCAACTCGTGCTTCCTCCATCACCCTGAACTTATCCGTCCATTTACGTACGTAGTGCTTGCTTTCACCATTCTCCTCCCTCCGCCAGCCTCATCTTTTTTTCCCTTCTTCTCCGGATTCCTTACCTTCGTGTGTTCATGCACAGGATGCAGGAGAAGTTGATGTCTGTCAGTTGAAGAAGATGAGGTAGAAAATGAGGAGACATGAAGCCGAGGAATAGACGGAGGAAGAAGAGAAGGAGGAGGAGAAGGAGGGAGGGGAAGGTGGAGGGGTAAGAACACGCTTGCTGGCTAAATTACTAATCTTCCTTTAGCGGCAACATACGGCCGCCCCTGTGCTGTCTTGACGAAGGCTGTATGTAGCACGTCCCTCCGCCTCACTCCTCGCTGGAGTCATGGGAATTTTGTAGTGTCCCACCAATAACCCCTTTCCTCTCTCTCTCTCTCTCTCTCTCTCTCTCTCTCTCTCTCTCTCTCTCTCTCTCTCTCTTGATTAAAAAAAACTTAATTAGTTTTCCGTATTGTGTGTGTGTGTGTGTGTGTGTGTGTGTGTGTGTGTGTGTGTGTGTGTGTGTGTGTGTGTGTGTGTGTGTGTGAGAGAGAGAGAGAGAGAGAGAAGTGAGTGAGTGAGTGAGTGTGTGTGTGTGTGTGTGTGTGTGTGTGTGTGTGTGTGTGTGTGTGTGTGTGTGTGTGTGTGTGTGTGTGTGTGTGTGTGTGTGTGTGTGTGTGTGTGTGTGTGTGTGTGTGTGTGTGTGTGTGTGTGTGTGTGTGTGTGTGTGTGTGTGTTGTCAAGGGAACCACTGAGGGTTTGCAAGAGACGCTGTAGCAGCCAAGTGGTGCTTGAATATCCAGGCGGAAGCTGCTGTTTAGGCACCAGAACCTCTGAGATAAGGCATCGACTGGCTGACTGGAGTCACGGCCACCACTCCCTAACTACATACAGTGGACAAGGCGATTCCATTCTGTGTAGAAGATGCACAACGACGAAACTGAGACAGTGAAGTTTTTTGTATTTCAAAAGTCCCATTAGACCACGTAGGCGATGGAGAGAGCGCCCGTCGCATTCCGGCACAGTCTGTACATGCATTGGAGAATTGCGGACACTCAGCAGTGCGCTGTATCGCGAAAAGTATGCAGAGACAAACTGCGGCACTGAAATCATCTGTTTGTGAAGCAGTGCGTTACACAACCCAGACAGGAAAGGCGACTCTCACCATAGTGAAGCTTTCCATTACACGGACAGGTTTCATAGATGAAGTGACGATGAGGGCCGTCCAAGCAGTGAACAGCGCCTTCACGAGGAACAGTGTCTTTTTATTACAAAAAGTAACAGAAGAGACCTGCTAGACTTTCCATATCATCGCCAGACACATGCTTGATTTATTTAGAGGAGTAATAATGAAGACCTGGCAGACAGTGGACAACGCCGTCAAGCACAGTTATCTACTTGCGTTAAAGAGTCACGTCTTTATGTCGTGTATATTACTGAACGCCAGTGGCTGAACGTGCAGCGATGCGTTGGGTGACGGAAAGTGTGCAGCGTCAAGCCGCGGCACTGAAATGATCTGTCAGTGAAGCAGCGCTTCACACGACCCAGGTACTGAAGGCGGCACCCGCCGAGGCCAATTCCGTCGTCACATGGACGACTGGTATTGTTCAGGGAATATTATTGAGCGTGGCTCAGGGGGTGGTTGCCGCCGCGAGGCACTCATCTGGTTTCCTTCGCTGGAGATTTATTTTGTTTATTCGTCGTCTGCGTCACTGGGCAGCGGTTACTATAGACGCGGCATCCACCGGCCGGGGCAGCAGACCTGTCGGGCATTAGCGGGCACTGGTGGGTACAGAGAGCCAATGGTTCCGCCACCTGCCACTTTCCCTGGGAAGGTTGGGAAGGCAAAGTCCAATGATCAGCAATTCTTCATCATGACAGCGGCAGAGGCGCGCCCTGAAGAGCCCGTGTCATCCCTCGCCTTGTTCCTCGCTGAAAAGAAGCTGAAGCGCGCTGCACTGCGTGGTCGTGCTTCTCGGCAAGCACGACGTAGTACTTAAGCCACGACGAGATCACCCTGCACTCCCCAGATCTCGGCGAGGCTGAGCAGGGCGTAGAGACGCGCCCCGCAGCACGTCATAGGTAACGGCAGTGTCGCAGAACACCAGTACCGCTGAGCACGAGTGGTGCGAGTGACGCCCATATTAACACTGTGCATCAGTGGTGCCGTTAATTCTTTGCTCCACCGCTGAACTCAGCTGCTTCATGCATCCAAAGGCTGAAGGATTTGTCTTGATCGCAGTGATTGCATTGCACTGCCAAGAATAAAGGATGTACATAAAAAATGCATATAAGCAATGTGGTTATATGTTTTGTTTCTAGGTTTTACTATATATATATATATATATATATATATATATATATATATATATATATATATATATATATATATATATATATATATATATATATATATATATATATATATAACCATATCAAAGATGTATCTGTGTGTATGTAGATGTATTGGTGTAACTGTGTGTGTATGCGATGATATGTTAAGGAAATATGAAAACGGTGCCGTGGTTTAAAAATATCAAAATAGAAAAGAAAAGTTTAAAGAAAAAGAAAAAAAAGACATACAAATCATAATAGTAGCAGGGAATCCGCCAAAAGTTTTCTGAGCTGTACCAGAAGTAACGTGTGGCAAAGTATCTCATGCTTAAAAGTACGATATTTGTAAAGATCTGGAGAGGATTCCAATTACACTGGTAAATTATTTCAAAATGCAAGAGCGTATCTTTGCTAATTTATTTGGTCAGTACACACAATAGGAATATTTCCCTGAGTCTTGCAGCGCTGCAGCTTCCATTGCATTACCGGTGCACAGTAAAGGAGACTCCCATCTTTAAATCCAGACCGTAAGCTTTGCATAGTTTCAAAAAGTATAGTAGACAAAAAAAAGATTACTTACTCGCACACACACACACACACACACACACACACACACACACACACACACACACACACACACACACACACACACACACACACACAGTCATTATGAGAAGAGAGACGACACATTGGGCAGATATGAAAGATTATGGTGATCAGTGGTGACACTTTGCATTGTGGACGAGGCTTGCCAAGGTCTCACTGAAGATGCTGAGAGAGAGAGAGAGAGAGAGAGAGAGAGAGAGAGAGAGAGAGAGAGAGAGAGAGATCCCCACTTCTCTCTCTCTCTCTCTCTCTCTCTCTGCATGTCTGCTCTGTTTATTCCAAGGATTGTCGCCTGCCTCCATGGGCCACGGGACTTGCATGTCTATCCGCTGCACTCGTCACCGGCTTAAAATAAACTCGTGCGCAGTAGGAATTATCCAACCAATCTGTGGCAATGTGACTTCGAGCTTTATGCACCTCGAGATAGGTCAGATCTGTGCTGCTGATAGACAAATGGTGGTGGAATAAGATGATAATGCAACCTATTCTTTTTTACTGAGCGACACTTGTCCGTATGTAAAATTCAGTACCTCATCATTATATCTTTACCCAGAGCTTTATGAGCGCGTATTTTCCCTGATCAAATGTGGCAAACCTGCGTGAATTTGTATGTTTCTCCCTCACAGCGTCTGGTATTCGTGCGCTTGAAGCCTCGATGTGAATTGAACAATATCATGTTCCTACGCCACTTAGGGATTCTAAACTGGCGCTGACCCGACTCGCTGTAGCTCTGAAAAATTTAGTAGTTATCGGGACTATCTTGCATATTGAGGTGAGCTACGGCGCTGTAACTCGTACCCGCTTCTAATTTCCCGCTAATAAACAAGGCAGGAATATTGTTTTTGTCACTGCTTGGTCTTTTTTTCTGAGGCAACGTTTACTTGTTTTAACTCAGCAGAAGAAGAGCTGAAGCGAACTTGGCCGGTCCTTATATAGGATTCCTCGTGGCGAGAATAGACTTGCGGGGCGTCTTAGTGAGGTGGAGTGTTGCTCTGGGCCTCGCTCTCCACTCGGCGGGAAGGGGAAGGTCCTGAGATGCAATGCGGCTGATTTATAGTTTTCTGGTGAGAAGGAGAACAAGCAGGACTGTGAGACTGGCCGTCATTTTTTGCTAGTAGAATGTCTCAGAATATGAGGCTAGCGAGGATAAACGTGGCAGGCGAGACATTAGTTCAAAATATAATTCTGTTTTACCGCCAGCCTGATCATGCGGATGCCGGCTGCAAATGGTCGCTGCGAAGGACAAGCGTTTGGGAATTAACCGAAGCACTTTTAACACACACGACGCAAGGTGCGGTGTATATTTAATCAACGTACAACACCGGCCTGTATCTCGGCTGCGGTGCCTCGTTCATTAGGCCGCATTAAGTGCTATTATGGAGTCCTCCAGGATGCCGGTTAATATGTCTCTACGATTTATGGGAGGGCGAGCGAGTTGGGTCTTGAAACTTATGTCCACGAGTCACGCACGATGCCCGGGCGCCGAAGTGCAAGGGATGAGAGGGATTAAGGGGATCGGGGGTAGGGGAGTTGGGGGAGTGGGTTTGGTGGGAGGGGAAGGGCCCGCGTCTTAGCTTAGGTCAGATTTAGAGCTGGATGCCTCGGGGTTGACGTATTGGTTAAAGTGTTTTTGCTTGGTGGTTTAATGAAGTCTTTGCCCTACGGACCTGTTTATTATTTTTTGTCTGCATTAGTGTGTGTGTGTGTGTGTGTGTGTGTGTGTGTGTGTGTGTGTGTGTGTGTGTGTGTGTGTGTGTGTGTGTGTGTGTTTCTAGACGTGTTTAACTTGTTGCAATATACAGGATTTAAGTTAAGGCCGTGTTATCCTGTGTTCCTGTTCTTATTAGGCTTAGGTCTATTTGTTGCTGTGCGTGCGTGCGTGTGTGTGTGTGTATGTGTGTGTGCGTGTGTGTGTGTGTGTGTGTGTGTGTGTGTGTGTGTGTGTGTGTGTGTGTGTGTGTGTGTGTGTGTGTATGTTTGGTCTTACAGTGATGCTAGATGACCAAGCTTTTACCAGACAACTCAAGCATCCTCACCGCCGCCACTCCCCTCGCTGGATGGAGCTCAGGTGGTGCTTCTTTAAAAAGACAGACCCCAGTGTACTGTTTCAGGTGCATTTTGTTACTCATCTGTGTTGTCCTTGTAAGCGCGTCATCAGCGGGGTATCACAATATCCTGCTACTTGCTAACACATCTCCAGCACAGTGTTGAGGATCTCACCAGGTCATTAGTGCCTCATACTCGTACCAGAGAGAGAGAGAGAGAGAGAGAGAGAGAGAGAGAGAGAGAGAGAGAGAGAGAGAATGTGTGTGTGTGTGTGTGTGTGTGTGTGTGTGTGTGTGTGTGTGTGTGTGTGTGAAGAATAAGGGTAGATAAAATGGTGAATGATGACGACGATGATGACAATAATAATGATAGCACGACGATGATAGCAACAATAATGATTAAGGTAATTTCTGGTTCTGCTAACGTGAACGCTCTATTGACGAGCGGCCGCTGATGGATAACGATCTGTCCAGGACGGTGATGGAGGCTAAAGACGAGATAACACACTCCTCCTGCCACATATTTAAAAAAAAAATTCTTACAACATAGACGCGGCATGGAGGGGAATGAATCCTAGGAAATTTTAATATTTTTGGGAAAGAAAACCTAAAAGAACGCACACATAATATATCTTGTACATAATAGTTAAAATTCCCTTTGGCCGTCCGCTGGTGCTTAACACTTCACGGCTCTCTCATCAACGGAGGAACTCTTCTTCTCGTGGAAACACCGGTATCCTGTTTACTTGACTATATAAATTCTAGCTTTGATGTTTTTTTGGGTTCATGCGTCCTTCCGGCGTGTAGTCTTCCCATTCGTGGCAAAAAAGACGCATTGAATAAAGGTCCAGGGTTTAAAATAAAGTTAGAAGTAAGGAATGTGTGTTAATAATCAGCCGCTCAAGTTGACTCACGAGGACACAAAGTTATTGCCCTCCAGCGGCCGCACACCAGCCGCCCCCATGGGTCCTTCAGGGCAGCTGTGTGCGGGACTGATTGGTCCCTTGTCCTGCTTCATTGGCTGTATGTTCAAATTTAATTCCCATTGAACCTGGTGACTTCTGATAACTCACTACCAACACACACACACACACACACACACACACACACACACACACACACACACACACACACACACACACACACACACACACACACACACACACGTTTGTATGTTTCCTGCTGGAACACAATATTTTTAGTTTATCTTTAATGCAATACCAAACCAGAAATACTTCTCTAGTGCTCCCTAGTATAATTTTTTTCGAGTAAATACACAAAATGAGACGGTGTATCATGGAATGTAAAGTAGCACTCCCCATTCAGCCGTCACGAGATCTAAAATAATTCCTTGTAGCATGAAGCTCGCCCAGTGACGTGGCGCAGCACAAGCAAGACTGGTGGGTCGTTCAGGTAGCAATGTTGAGGGAGACTTAACCTTCAAGAATGGAAATGGAGTCATACGTCCCAACAAAAGTCCATCTGTCGTCAAGAATAATGCACTAAACAGTTATGTGCAAAGCGTGGAGGTCGATCTTTTCTAAATGAACTTACCTTAAGGAGACAAATTCGCATTTTCAGACTCTTTGCTTAAGTTATTTTCAAGTGCAGACTTCAGTTGTTGATGCGAAATAGAGCCAAAAACTTATAAAAACAAAAACGTGTGTGTGTGTGTGTGTGTGTGTGTGTGTGTGTGTGTGTGTGTGAAAGCGCGGGCAACAGTTGAATTTCGTTTTCTATATGGTGCATTCGTGTCCATCAGGTGATCAGTGAGCAGTGATCAGCGCAGTGTGTTTTGGTCAGTGAAGTGTGAAGGTGTGTCGGTTTTTAGACTCAAACTATTTCCTTCAAGACGCATTCGAGGCGAGGCTGTGCAGTATCTGAAAGGTGCAGGAACTCACAGGACTTTGCAGTGAGTATAACAGTCATTGTGTGATGTACGTAAATATAACAAAACTTTATTTTGGAGGTAAATTAGTTGGCGAGTGTTTGATGGCGGAGTCAACATGAGTCGAGCCACACTTGTACTGCTGTGTTTGCCGGTGTGTTCTTGTCTTTACTGTTTAAATGTAACTCGATGCACTGAGGAAGGACTGAGCGTGGCCAAGCTGTTTGTACAATGCAGACAACAGGAAAAGCCGAGGCTGTGCACGCAGTATTGGAACGCGGCGATGAGCAGTTAAGGGAAAGAAAGAGCCACACTAGGATTGCTGAAACCTAATTATTTACAGATTAAGAGAAAAGAACAATAGATGGTAAATGTCAAGTAATGCAGGCGGGTCTTGTTTCCTGTGCCTCGCCCGGTGTTGTCAGTCTTCCGAAGCTGCTGACTCATCGTTATCGAGTCAGTGCATCGAGACACTGTCCTTTCCGTTACGTAATTGGTAGTGTCTGATGCCGTCTGGTGATCTTCATTACCATTATATTTGCACAGAAAGGAGAGTCTTTTTCTGTTTCTCTTGGAACAGTGTCATATTTTAGAAGGAGGAAGTCTTTAGTTCGAGCTCTGTATAGTAAAGAAGGGCAAGGAAGATACCGTCTCTCTCTCTCTCTCTCTCTCTCTCTCTCTCTCTCTCAGTGGTGAACTATTCTTATAATGCAGTAATGAGTCACATACATTTTCCATTACTTGAATAATACCATGAATGAAATTCCTCTCGTTCATATCAGAGTAATTTTCCCCAAGGTGCACAGCAACACGCAGCCCAACACGTCTCAACTCTTCCAACTCTTGACTCGTGTCACAAAACTGGAGAGCAAGTAATCATCATTGGTTTGCCTGACTTTATTTTAACACTTAGGTCTGTCAAGGAAACTGTCTTTGTATGATGATGAGACACGAGTTGAATCCCGTGAGTCATAATGATTGTCGTCCTTTGTTTAAGCTGCACGCGTGTTGTGATTGTTCGTTGCTCTTATTACTTGTTATTATGTTAGTTTTCTTGTAAATTCTAGTTATTGTATGAACCCTCTTATAAATTACTGTTGTTATTATGTTAGTCTTCTCATAAATTCCCATGTTATTGCCAGGATGTAGCAAAACAAGAAGAGCCAGTCTTTGAGGGATGAATCCATAAGACATCATGAACCTGCCAATAGATCACAACAGACGCAATTTGGACGCGAGCGACCCAGAACGAATAACATGATATTAATTTTATTTTATTGCTACTTCTTATATATGCGCTTATTTGATAATAGGATCATCTTTTACAGTGTTCATAGGCTGAGGCTTCGTCATCGTTTGATACGAGGAACAGGTTTCAATGATGCCAATAAACCAGCGGGTGCGCATGACGAGTGTGGCAGACTCGCCTGTGTGGACGCTGATTTACGACGTCATCTGAAATTTAACACGAAAATTGCAGTTGGAGATATTTTATGATCAATTTCATTACTAAAGAAATATTTCATTAACAATTCAAGAAGGCAGAAATTCGGAGGAAAAAATCTACAAACACCTGTAGCTTGTAGAATTCACACAATATAAACACAGCTCACCCAACACTCATCTGGGCCTTTACCTGCACACTGAAGGCAGCTGATAATTTATGAACTTTAGTGGCGGCGAAACAGTAGGCTTATTGTACCCACTAATGACCCTGAGTAGGCCTAAAAGATGCTGGTTTGTTTCACCGAATGTAATAATTCTCTCTCTCTCTCTCTCTCTCTCTCTCTCTCTCTCTCTCTCTCTCTCTCTCTCTCTCTCTCTCTCTCTCTCTCTCTCTCTCTCTCTCTCTCCTGTCCTTTCTGTCTGTGTACCGAGTCCTTCCTAATCTTAAGAGAGGATCAAAGAGGATTGGGGACTGGAGACGATGATTAGGCGGCTTGTTTGTCCTGACGTAAACTTCCCGGCTGGCCTGAGCGACGCCAGGGTGATTCACGCATGCAAAGCCGATCTCGCGTCCCCTGTCCGGTTGGCGGGGGAGACGAGGAACGGCTTTGCTTGTGTTACGAAGGCATGTATAATATTTTACTGATAAATATTATAAAGGAAATGGTGTGTGCTCTCGTGTGTGTGTGTGTGTGTGTGTGTGTGTGCGCGCAAATTTATATTCACGATCTCAAGTCACGGGGTGCAGTCTGATTCATGGCTTGCAGGCGTATGTGAGGGCAGAGGGATGGCGGCTCGGGGGCACCTGTGTTTTCGTGTCGCTCAGGTAACACGCAATACCCAGGTAAGGCAAAGAGCCGCCGGTCATGGCTGCCACTTGTCGTACCTCTGGCATGTTAGGGGCGACTGTCATGTACTCTGTTGAAATCCGATTACTATCATCAGCGCCTGAAACGACCGCTTATCTCCATTAATTTCCCGTGAGAGTGTGCAGCGTGCATAAGGCGCTGCACCGCTGATTTCATTTTACTATCGTACCCATGAGTGAGACGGATAGAATAGCACCTTTTTAGAGAGAGAGAGAGAGAGAGAGAGAGAGAGAGAAATGTGTATCAGGTGAAGGGGGCGGCGCGGCATCGCTGTTTACATCTCGCCAGAAACAATTGCACATTGGCGTCCCGCAGTTCACTTCCATTTGCCAGGATTATTTATTTCCTCTGCGCCGCCGAGAACTCAAGTAAAAACGTATTCATGCCGGCGCGGTGATCCCTCAGCGCTGTTATTTAGAGGACAGCATGCGGACCCACCCTTGTGGGGGGGCAAGGCTGGCTGTCCAGACCGCACTCCTCAGCCCAGCACCGTCCTGCCGCGCCGGCCCGGGTTCCCAAGGAGATGATGTGTCTGTTGCCATCTCCCTGGACGAAGAGACAAATCTTGTTGCTGTCCGGGGGTATCAAGGTGGTGGTGGACGCCACATAGCGGCATGGCTGCCTCACTGTTGTATCATGTGAATATACCTTGGCTAAAGGAAAGAACACATGAGCACGCAGGTATACAACAAAATCTGAACATTCTCTCTCTCTCTCTCTCTCTCTCTCTCTCTCTCTCTCTCTCTCTCTCTCTCTCTCAGTGACGCCATGGCCAGCTCACCTCCATCTACCACGAGCACAACGCAGACAAAAAATAAAACCAATAAAACTGAAGCGTTATGACGCTTATTACTTTGCCACACTAACATGAAGATACAAGGCCAGAAAGAATACAAAACATTTATTGGAGGATTGCAGATTTCATATTAAAGCAAGAAAAAACCGCTTTAGGGAGCCAGTCGATGCACTGGTTTTCCTGCCTCTCGCCAGTGCTGCTCGGCCACTACGGGATTACCCACATGAAAAATTATCTTATAGATTAGTGTGTGTGTGTGTGTGTGTGTGTGTGTGTGTGTGTGTGTGTTGGGTGATTAACACTAGGACACACTGCTCTTGAG